>NC_047569.1:35871639-36063108 GCF_011004845.1 Esox lucius | reverse complement strand
TGTGCCCTTATTAACTTCTGTTTACTGAAATCAGTGAACGGGAAGTGAACCAATAAGCCTTATTTCTTTCTCCTTCTCTCAATTTTCTTCTCTCTTTAAACATGCCTATGTGATATGCATGAGAAATATAAAGGAAAATCCTTTGTAGATTTGTGGTAAGTCGCTTGCCACATTTGCATGGTTGTAAGACTGATGGCTACTAAGACATTTTTTAATTTTTAGATTTTAACCAAACTTACATTTTTCACTTCTCCCGTTAACTTTTGGTAGCCTGAACCCCTGTCAAAACTGTCAAAGTTCTCTCAAGTCTTATGATGTTGTGCTCAGTTTGAAAACCGTTTGCCCTGAGGAAATAATTGGGTTGTTACAGAAGATGACTGTTTCAGTGGCATTCATTTAAGGGCTGCCATATGGTTCAGCGTGATGTGACAAATGCATTTCAATATTGACAGGTTAGCATGCAAATCAAAAGGACAGTTGACATGTCATCT
Source organism: Esox lucius (assembly GCF_011004845.1). Taxonomy (NCBI): domain Eukaryota; kingdom Metazoa; phylum Chordata; class Actinopteri; order Esociformes; family Esocidae; genus Esox; species Esox lucius. Next base: position 36,062,617 of record NC_047569.1, on the reverse strand, counting down.
GTGTTCATGGTAGACAATGGGACAGGGCAAAAAGTCTACTTTCATATTAACAAAAGCCCTTACATTATGTTTTAACAATACAGAGATTCATTGTCCTGGGGGATTGGGTCAGTTCTCCTTCCCCACTATAAATCGTTGTTGATATGAGGAATGCATTTTCTGAATTTTCCCAGTCTCCTCCCGTTTTAAACTTTAGGAGGACATCAGTTCCTGGTCCACATATGCGGAGTACCTGGTTTGGGGGGCCCGTTGCTGTCCCTGTCCTTGTCCACCTGGTCATACTTCTGACCTAGTCTAAATTTAAATAGACTCTGGATTTAGCCCGCATGCATTTATTAATTATTCCAATTGGACTCTTAATATCTCACCCGGCACAGCCAGAAGAGGACCAGTCACCCCTCTGAGCCTGGGTCCTCTCGGTTTCTTCCTAAAATTCGGCCTTCTTAGAGAGTTTTTCCTAGCCACTGAAATTCACTACTGTTGTTTGCTCCTTGGGGTTTAAAGGCCGGGTGTTTCTGTAAAGCACTTTGTGACAACTGCTGTTGTAAAAAGGGCTTTATAAATACATTTGATTGAAATAGAAGTCTATATGGTGATTACGCTTCTGTGGTCACACAAGATTGTCGGGCAGCAGTTGACTAGGCATGAATGCAGTCAGGCAGATGCATTGGTAAATGGAGAGAGAGGCCGAACAAGAGAGAGTGAAGACAAAAAAAGCGCTTGAAGACTTGGTCCATGTTTGAAAATCCTACATGCTGACAAACTGTCCATCATCATCATCTTCTTCCGCTTCATCCGGGGCCCGGTCGCGGGGGCAGCAGTCTAAGCAGGGATGCCCAGACTTCCCTCTCCCCAGACACTTCCTCCAGCTCTTCCAGGGGGACACCGAGGCGTTCCCAGGCCAGCCGGGAGACATAGTCCCTCCAGCGTGTCCTAGGTCTTCCCCGGGGTCTCCTCCCGGTGGGACGGGACCGGAACACCTTCCCTGGAAGGCGTTCCGGAGGCATCCGAAACAGATGCCCAAGCCACCTCAGCTGACCCCTCTCGATGTGGAGGAGCAGCGGCTCTACTCCGAGCTCCTCCCGGGTGACCGAGCTTCTCACCCTATCTCTAAGGGAACGCCCAGCCACCCTGCGGAGAAAGCTCATTTCGGCCGCCTGTATCCGGGATCTTGTCCTTTCGGTCATGACCCAAAGCTCATGACCATAGGTGAGAGTAGGAACGTAGATTGACCGGTAAATCGAGAGCTTCGCCTTGCGGCTCAGCTCTTTCTTCACCACGACAGACCGATACATCGACCGCATTACTGCAGAAGCTGCACCGATCCGTCTGTCAATCTCCCGTTCCATCCTTCCCTCACTCGTGAACAAGACCCCTAGATACTTAAACTCCTCCACTTGAGGCAGGCACTCTCCACCAACCTGAAGTGAGCAAGCCACCCTTTTCCGACTGAGGACCATGGCCTCAGATTTGGAGGTACTGATTCTCATCCCCACCGCTTCACACTCGGCTGCAAACCGTCCCAGCGCATGCTGAAGGTCCTGGTTTGAAGAGGCCAACACGACAACATCATCCGCAAAGAGCAGAGACGAAATCATGTGGTCCCCAAACCTGACACCCTCCGGCCCCTGGCTGCGCCTAGAAATTCTGTCCATAAAAATTATGAACAGAACCGGTGACAAAGGGCAGCCCTGCCGGAGTCCAACATGCACTGGGAACAAGTCTGACTTACTGCCGGCAATGCGGACCAAGCTCCTGCTTCGGTCGTACAGGGACCTGACAGCCCTTAGCAAAGGACCCAGGACCCCATATTCCCGAAGCACTCTCCACAGGATGCCGCGAGGGACACAGTCGAATGCCTTCTCCAAATCCACAAAACACATGTGGATTGGTTGGGCAAACTCCCATGAACCCTCCAACACCCCGTAGAGGGTATAGAGCTGGTCCAGTGTTCCACGGCCCGGACGAAAACCACACTGTTCCTCCTGAATCCGAGGTTCTACTATCGGCCGTATTCTCCTCTCCAGAACCCTGGCATAGACTTTCCCGGGGAGGCTGAGAAGTGTGATCCCCCTGTAGTTGGAACACACCCTCCGGTCCCCCTTCTTAAAAAGAGGGACCACCACCCCGGTCTGCCATCCCAAAGGCACTGTCCCCGACCGCCACGCGATGTTGCACAGGCGTGTCAACCAAGACAGCCCCACAACATCCAGAGACTTGAGGTACTCAGGGCGGATCTCATCCACCCCCGGTGCCTTGCCACCGAGGAGTTTCTTGACCACCTCAGTGACTTCAGCCCGGGTGATGGACGAGTCCACCTCTGAGCCCTCATCCTCTGCTTCCTCAATGGAAGATGTGACGGCGGGATTGAGGAGATCCTCGAAGTACTCCTTCCACCGCCCGACGACATCCCCAGTTGAGGTCAACAGCTGGCCACCTCTACTGTAAACAGCGTTGGTAGGGCACTGTTTCCCTCTCCTGAGGCGCCGGACGGTTTGCCAGAATCTCTTCGAGGCCAGCCGATAGTCCTTCTCCATGGCCTCACCGAACTCCTCCCAGGCCCGAGTTTTTGCCTCCACAACCACCCGGGCTGCAGTCCGCTTGGCCTGTCGGTACCCGTCAGCTGCCTCAGGAGTCCCACAAGCCAACCAGGCCTGATAGGACTCCTTCTTCAGCTTGACGGCATCCCTTACTTCCGGTGTCCACCACCGGGTTCGGGGATTGCCGCCTCGACAGGCACCGGAGACCTTACGTCCACAGCTCCGAACGGCCGCTTCGACAATGGCGGTGGAGAACATGGTCCACTCGGACTCAATATCTCCAGCCTCCCTCGGGATCCAGTCGAAGCTCTGTCGGAGGTGGGAGTTAAAGATCTCTCTGACAGGAGACTCGGCCAGACGTTCCCAGCAGACCCTTACAGTGCGCTTGGGCCTGCCGAGTCTGTCCAGCTTCCTCCCCCGCCATCGGATCCAGCTCACCACCAGGTGGTGATCAGTTGACAGCTCCGCCCCTCTCTTCACCCGAGTGTCCAAGACATACGGCCGCAGGTCAGATGAAACGACAACAAAGTCGATCATCGACCTGCGGCCTAGGGTGTCCTGGTGCCATGTGCACTGATGGACACCCTTATGCTTGAACATGGTGTTCGTTATGGACAAACTGTGACTAGCACAGAAGTCCAATAACTGAACACCACTCGGGTTCAGATCAGGGGGGCCGTTCCTCCCAATCACACCCCTCCAGGTGTCACTGTCGTTGCCCACGTGGGCGTTGAAGTCCCCCAGTAGAACGATAGAGTCCCCAGTTGGAGCACTTTCCAGCACCCCTCCCAGAGACTCCAAGAAGGTCGGGTACTCTGCACTGCCGTTCGGCCCATAGGCACAAACAACAGTGAGAGACCTATCCCCGACCCGAAGGCGCAGGGAAACGACCCTCTCGTTCACCGGGGTAAACTCCAACACATGGCGGCAGAGCTGGGGAGCTATAAGCAAACCCACACCAGCCCGCCGCCTCTCACCATGGGCAACTCCAGAGTGGTGAAGAGTCCATCCTCTCTCAAGGAGTGTGGTTCCAGAGCCCAAGCCGTGCGTAGAGGTGATTCCGACTACCTCCAGTCGGAACCTCTCAACCTCACGCACTATCTCAGGCTCCTTCCCCGCCAGCGAGGTGACGTTCCACGTCCCTAGAGCTAGTTTCCGTGTCCAGGGATCGGGTTGCCTAGGCCCCTGCCTTCGACTGCCGCCCGATCCTCTACGCACCGACCCCTTATGGTCCCTCCTGTGGGTGGTGAGCCCACGGGAAGGCGGCCCCACGTCGCTCCTTCGGGCTATGCCCGGCCGGGCCCCATGGGGAAAGGCCCGGCCACCAGGCGCTCGCGTGCGAGCCCCAACCCCGGGCCTGGCTCCAGGGTGGGGCCCCGGCTGCGCCATACCGGGCGACGTCACGGAACTCAAATAATTATTCATCATTAAGGGGTGTTTTGAACCGCTCTTAGTCTGACCCGTCGCCTAGGACCTGTTTGCCTTGGGAGACCCTACCAGGGGCATATAGCCCCAGACAACATAGCTCCTAGGGTCACTCGGGTACTCAAACCCCTCCACCACGTTAAGGTGGCAGTTCATGGAGGAGTAGCAAAATCTCAAAATCCTTTGGATGAGAATATTTTTTATTCCTTACATTTAATGTCTTTTATCAGATGCTCTTATCCAGAATGAGGCTTGTATGAGACACTTCAATGTAAACAAAAGAGTTATTCATGGATACATTAAGTGAACATTTACTCCCAGAGGTTGATATTGATGTCATCATGTCACTTACATTAGACCACTCAGAGATTAACAAAATGTGTAGTTTTCAGACTTTCACATCCAGCGCTGCAGTCATTCATGTGTATTTTTCCCAAATTTGCCGGGACCTAAACATTGGAGGTACAAATGAATAAATACATTATTCTCTGACTATGTAAAAAAAATCTGACTGTGTGTACTGAATACCACTCAAATGTATTTTTCTGTGCTCTCATATACAGCAATCAGCCATAACATTATGACCACTGACAGGTTAAGTGAATAACACTGATAATCTCATTATCATGGCCCCTGTCAGTGGGTGGGATATATTGGGCAGCAAGTGAACATTCTGTCCTCAAAGTGGATGTTAGAAGCAGGAAAAAGGGGCAAGCGTAAGGATCAGAGCAACATTGACAAGGGCCAAATTATGATGGCTAGATGACTGGGTCAGAGCATCTCCAAAACTGCAGATCTTGTGGGGTGTCCCCGGTCTACTTATCAAAAGTGGTGAACTAGTGACAGGGTCATGGGCGGCCAAGGCTTATTGATGCACTTGGGGAGCGAAGGCTGTCCCGTGTGGTCCAATCCAACAGACGAGCTACTGTAGCTTAAAGTTCTGAAAATGTTTATACTGGTACTGATCGAAAGATGTCAGAACACTCAGTGCATTGCAGTTTGTTGCGTATGGGGCTGCGTAGCTGCAGACCAGTCAGGGTGCCCATGCTGACCCCTGTTTGCCTACAATGGGCACGTGAGCATCAGAACTGGACCACGGAGCAATGGAAGAAGGTGGCCTGGTCTGATGAATCACGTTTTCTTTTACATCACGTGAATGGCCGGGTGCATGTGTGTCGCTTAAATTAGACCACTCAGAGATTAGCAAAATGTGTAGTTTTCAGACTTTCATGGCACCAGGATGCACTATGGGAAGGAGGCAAGCCGATGGAGGCAGTGTGATGCTTTGGGCAATGTTCTGCTGGGAAACCTTGGGTCCTGCCATTTATGTGGATGTTACTTTTACACGTACCACCTACCTAAGCATTGTTGCAGACCATGTGCACCCTTTCATAGGAACGGTATTCCCTGATGGCATTGGCCTCTTTCAGCAGGATAATGCGCCCTGACACAAAGCAATAATTGTTCAGGACTGGTTTGAGGAACACAACGAGTTCAAGGTGTTGGCATGGCCTCCAAATTCCCCAGATGTCAATCCAATCGAGCGTCTGTGGGATGTGCTGGCCAAACCGGTCCGATCCCTGGTGGCCCCACCTTGCAACATACAGGACTTAAAGGATCTGCTGCTAACGTCTTGGTGCCAGATACCACAGCACACGATGGGTCGATGGGTCAGGGCTGTTTTGGTGGCAAAAGTGGGACCTACAAAATAATAGGCAGGTGGTCATTATATTATGGCTGATCGGTCTATGTCTCAGTTTTAGAAAATGCTAAATAAATGTTTTAGATATATTTAGCTGTGGTACACTGGTTTCAGCAAAACAATGCTTTCGGTATTTATTCTGTTTTTTTGTGTACCTACTTTGGTGCTAAAACTCCAAATATAATTGTTAAATGGTCCATGGCATGACCATCTTAAAGTAATTCCAGTAGTTTGTTAGCAGAACGAGTAAAGTAAGGGCCAGGGTTTGGAAGCACGTCTGCATCTTAGACATCACACAATTACTGTTTTTGCAATCCAAAAACTGCCCACTATAAATCCCAATCTGGGTCTGGTGGGCATGAATAGAATGCTTGATCTGTGGCCAACAGTACATTCTGTGTTATAAAATATGATCTTACAGTGTTAGGCTTTTGCACAGCAATGGAAGGAAAACAGATTAGAGTTCTGTGAGCACAGTAAGGACATCGTACATGGACATCTACGTTCTGTTTATCCCGGGGTATGATGCCATTTCATCTTGTAACGGTACATATAACCCTGTGACCACAAACGTTGACACAGAATATTGCTAGTTTTATGATATGCACATTTGAAAAGGAAATTCCTTAAAAAAAAATGTGCCTGTGCATTTTGGAAACTCTGTAGACCTTTGCAGCTAGACTAACCAAACCAGTTTTCTGCTCAGACTTGACATTTTCCACTCAACACCAAAATGTTGAAATACACATGTGTATTCTCTCCCAATTGTTTACCTGTAATCTATCCGTAATCTAAATGTGTTTATTCCCAGGCCTGTAATTGCCACTTTGTGGTTAACAGTGAAAATGCATACAGTTTGTTATCAAACCGTTTTGGCCATGCACTTTATAAAATAATTGCAACAAAGCCTTTGATTAGCACATACAAATGATCTCTTCTCTCCTAAAATGCATGATGGCAAGTAATTGAAGTTCTGGGAAAATAAAACTATTCGACACCCCTTGGCAACACTGCTTGACGGAGGATTGAGTTGGAATTCAGATGAAAAATGAGAGAATACTTTGAACTCATTCAACATGCCACCTGCCTGAGGTAAAACGAAAGAAAAGTACCACAATGAGAATGTCATCCAAACACAAGGGCCGTGTCTGCACTCCCACTATCAGCATATGATAACTGCTTTTTTTTAATTTATTTTTTACTGTGTAAATGCACAAGGTTGGGATGTGTTCTGATTGAGTTCATATCGGGTTGAGCTCTTCTGGAGGTGTGCTGAAAGGTCCACATGGTGCCAGCTGCCTGCCACATGGAACACTCACTCCACAATCGGCCAGGGGATGGTCATCCATATGTGTGTGTAATGCGTGTCATAGATTGCTGTGTAGAGAAAGCAACAAATTAACACGGTAGCAGAAACTGTTTGAGTTTTACAGTGAGTCATGGGGAATATTTGAGACCTACCCAATATTTTATTACAGACAATAGCAAATTATTTGCTTTTCAGTCTCATGGTCATTGTGTGTGTATATGTATAAAATAAATCCTCTTGATAACAAAAACCAGGAGTACACTTCATAAAACCATTATCTTTTGTTTCATAACAAGGATGTCATCACAAAAATAGTATGTTGTTGGATCTACAACCATTACTTACACAGTATTTGACAGTTTGCAAATAAAGCATGACATTGTAGCCCATCAATTTTTTCAGTGTTAAACAAAATACGTTCAGACAAAGAAATTACATGACGTTTATAGAGCATTGATGTATTATCACACTCTGAGAGCCTCTTCAATCTTAGTACAGTGTGCATGCTTTATTCATTTTAATATAAATATTTGGACACTGACACAATTTAAAGTGCAGACTTTCAGCTTTAATTCCAAGGGGTTGAAATAAAATATTGTATGAAACGTTTAGGAATTGCAACCATTTTCATACACTGTCCCCTTACTTCAGGGGCTCAAATGTAATTGGTCAAATTATGTTCATTTTTAATACTTTGTCGAGAAACCTTTGCAAGCAATGATTGCTTTAAGTGTGGAATGCATGGACATCACCAAACGCTGGGTTTCCTCATTTGTGATGCTTTGGCCAGGCCTTTACTGCAGCTGTCTTCAGTTGTTGTTTGTCTTCAGCAATTGAAATGCATGCTCGATTGGGTTGAGATCAGGTGATTGACTCTACCATTGCAGAATATTTCACTTCTTTGCCTTAAAAAACTCATGGGTTGCCTTCATAGTGTTAGAAATCAGCCGTTTCGTATAATCATACCCGGGTGTCAAGGTAGAGAGTAATTCAGTTATTTATTGCAGCATTACGGACCTGGTCTTCCTTACACAACTTCAATCTCATCTCACTCAATCTCTTCTCACTGTAATGTTGGTTACAAACTGATATATACATTGAAGGGTATGTTTACCTAGCAAAGATCAGGTTTCCAAGACAGTAACCCCCATGCCAAATGGTCAATGTAAACATTAATGTGGTTATCAGAGCGAAACCTACAGAGATAATCTAAACCGAGAGGTTTCTGTTGTTCTCATTATCTAGGCACATTCACTTCCAATGAAATGTACATTCATATTGTAATTTTTAATGCTCAGATTCCACAACAGTATGTTTTGGGTCATTGTCCATCTGTAAAGTGAAGTGCCATCCAATCAACTTGAATTTGGCTGAATCTGAGCAGACAATATATCCCTATACATTTCAGAATTCATCCGATTGCTTATGTCTCCTTTCACATCATCAATAAACACTAGTGACCCAGTGGCATTGGAAACCATGCATGCCCATGCCATCACACTGCCTCCACCATGTTTTACAGATGAAGTGGTATGCTTTGGATCATGAGCCGTTCCCAGCCTTCTCCATACTTTTTTCTTCCCATCATTCTGGTACAGGTTGATCTTAATTTCATCTGTCCAAAGAATGCTGTTCCAGAACTGGGCTGTCATTTTTAGATGTTTAGATTATATTTTTTGTCTAATCTGGCCTTTCTATTCTTGAGGCTTATTAATGGTTTGCACCTTATGGTGAACCAACTATATTTGCTCTTGTGAAGTCTTCTATTTATGTAAGATTTGGATAATAATATGCCTACCTCCTGGAGAGTGTTCTTCACTTGGCTGGATGTTGTGAAGTGGTTTTTCTTTGCCATGGAAAGGATCCTACGATCATCCACCACTGTTGTCTTCCATGGACATCCAGGGCCTTTTTGTGTTGCAGAGTTCACTGTTGTGTTCTTTTTTTTTCAAAATGTACCAAACTGTTGATTTGGCCACTCCTTATGGTCCTGCTCTCTCTGATGTTTTTTGTTCTTTGCAGCCTAAGGATGGTCTTTTTTACTTGCATTGAGAGCACTTTTGAACGCATGTGGTGGGTTCACAGCAACAGCTTCCAAATGCAAATGCCACACCTGGAATCAACTCCAGTCCTTTTACCTGCATAATTGATAAAGAAATAACAAATGAATAGCCCACACCTGTATATGAAACAGCTTTTGAGTCAATTGTCCAATTTCTTTTGGTCCTGTGAGAAAGAGGGGGCCACATATTAAAGAGCTGTAATTCCTAAACCCTTCCTCCAATTTGGATGTGAATACCCTCAAATTAAAGCTGAGAGACCTCACTTCAATCCATTATTCATTATTTAACTGTATCTTTGGTAAACAGACAAAATAACAAAACTTGTGTCAGTGTCCAATTATTTCCGGACCTAACTGTACATTAACCTGGTTCATCAAGGTGGAAAAACAGCCGCATGTTGCTTCAATAGATCTGTGGACAACAACCTCATCCAATTTTCATATTACTTAATCGCTTAGACAAAGAAAACAGTGAGGGGAAAAAAGAACCGTGTAATTATGCTGTTCATTTAGCCCTCTTCTTGCTGTTTACACATTAACCAGTGAATCTGTGCTCATCACTCCTGGGGGTGGAAGAAGCGCGGGGCCGTGAAGAGAGTTCCTGAGATTTTAGCAACATGTGTTTATCATCCTATGGAGTAAACGTATGAACGGTTAGGGTTGACGTGATAAACTGCCCAGTAAAACATTTCCACCAAACAGAACAGCATTTGCAGCCTCTGACCAGAGATTCTTATGTGAATGTCATCTTTAATCAGGATCACAAAGAGCTTCATTGCCAAGTAGGTTTCACAAGAAACTTTGGTGCAAACACTTTATACCACAGGAATATATAACAAAAACAGTAGACTGTGAGCTTTATGTTCATAAATAATAAAAAAATATGTGAAGTGCAGGATTAGTCGAGTTCATGGTTGTGTGTATATGTGGGGAGGGGTTATAGATGAGTCCCGTTGAGGGTTGTGTGTATGTGGGGAGGGGTTATAGATGAGTCCCGTTGAGGGTTGCGTGTCTGTGGGGAGGGGTTATAGATGAGTCCCGTTGAGGGTTGTGTGTATGTGGGGAGGGGTTATAGATGAGTCCAGTTGAGGGTTGTGTGTATGTGGGGAGGGGTTATAGATGAGTCCCGTTGAGGGTTGTGTGTGTATGTGGGGAGGGGTTATAGATTAGTCCAGTTGAGGGTTGTGTGTATGTGGGGAGGGGTTATAGATGAGTCCCGTTGAGGGTTGTGTGTGTATGTGGGGAGGGGTTATAGATTAGTCCAGTTGAGGGTTGTGTGTATGTAGGGAGGGGTTATAGATTAGTCCCGTTGAGGGTTGTGTGTATGTGGGGAGGGGTTATAGATGAGTCCCGTTGAGGGTTGCGTGTATGTGGGGAGGGGTTATAGATTAGTCCAGTTGAGGCTAGTGTAGGTTCCTGGGGAGTCCAGATGCTGTGGAATGAAGTAAAGAGCCATGTTGACCACATAGTCCACAGACATGATGTCTCTGTAGGCAAACTGCAGTAGGTCTGGTAGAGGGTCGGTGATGGTCTGGAGGTGGGACAGTACCGGGCGCTCAAATGACTTCATGACCACAGAGGTCAGGGCGACGGGTCTGTAGTCATTAAGTCCTGTGATCCTTGGCTTCTTGGGAACTGGGATGATGGTGGAGGACTTGACGATTGAGGTGGGTGATTAAAAGTGGCATTGTAGTGGCAGAGATGGGGACGATCGAGATGGGTGATTGTGTATGGGCCCCGCTGGTTGGAGGCTTGTGTTGACAGTCGGAGACACAGGCAGAAGGTATGTTGTAAAGACGGCTGTAGAACAAATTCAAGTCGTGGGCAAGTCACAGGAGTGTTAATGGAGTGGCTGAGAACAGAGTCGTTGGCTGAGAACTGCAATAAGTTATGACGGGATGCAGTATCGTATCACTCATACTATTTCAGTCCACTGAGAGGATCTTACATGAGCAAATGGGTTTAGGGACCTTGCTCAAGGACACAACAAGTATAAAGCAAGTATGAAGATCTGTTATTTCTATACATTGTCTTTTCCACATTATTATTATATAAGTGCTTGAATCTTCCTTAAGGTCAGAGGCAGCCTCAAAGCAGCTATTCAAAAAGAAATCCCTGCCCTCCATTGGAGAGCATAAACAAACCCAACACCAAGATACAGCCAATTACACATCCAATAAATATTTGGGACATGACACTGCTGCACTGTAAATCACCTCTGTGCACCCCCATAATGTGCAGGAGGTAATTCCACACATATTTAACAAGAAAAGCCACAGTAATAATGCTACAAACCTTTCCTACTAAATCCAGATATCAGTGGGGGAAAAACCCAGAGGAGGCTGTCACTACCTGTGCTAATGATCCCACTGTTCATTATGGAGACAAAAGATTCAAATAAAAGAATATCCCTGTAGAAATGGACTGCAGAATGAGCCACGGGGCAGTTATTTATTTTTTTACTAGCAACAGAGGGACTGAACTTCATGTCACAATTATGGTTTGGCCTTGAAACTCAGGATTCATGAGGTTTGAAGCTGGTTGAACCTTATTGGTTTGAACCTGTGTGACAGAAGACAGTTATGCTGCATTAAAGGCACTAGACTGAGGATGTTATGTAACCAGCATGCATGGATCACCAGACCGTGGGTGGTAATGATAACCTTTTAACAAACCAGTAACCTTTAAAGGGGCATTTCATTCTGAGGGACATTTAGGTGGTGTGTATCATGTCTGAGAAGTTTCTAGGTCAGTGAGATTTGTTTCTCACAATGATAAACTATTTTTTTGCATTGGAAAATGTATTGGTCTAGCAAGATCTGAAAAACGTATGGTGATGCTGAAGCATGCATGCTTGAACCGGACCTTTCTCCGGACAAAATCCTGGTGAAACACATTCACATATGGATTGAGGAACGTATTCAATAATCACATTTGGGCCACAAAAAAATCATCAGGGTTACAACGGCAGATAAGGATGTTTTATTGATTTGTGTCTTGCTTCTAGCTAAATTAACAGTGGGAACAATCTCACGCTTCTTTCAGCTAAGAAGCCAATTCATGTCATTTGTGGCTAACAATCTTTATAATCTTTAAATCTTTACGTACTAACTGATGGCAGAATGGCAGTTGATTTGAGCCTTACTTATTGAAAACAATGCCTGTGGGATTTGTCTGTTGAGACCTGTGGCTATAGCTATCTTAAATATATACATTAGTCTTTAGTAGAGGTAGGCCCCAAAATGTTAATTCCTTAATCGTCAATTTACAAAGTTAACATTTTCATTATCAATTTAACGTTTAAGTAACTGTAAAAATGATTATCAGACTAATTAACTTCCGTTTACTCAAGTCCGCTAACCCAGGAACTTCATATATTATACATTCAAAACCCTCTAGAGTCTAAACCAATTTTTGCGTCAGAGACCAAATCCAATGTATGCTGAATATCTAGATGCTATTTTCAAAGTCAGTAAGACTGCAGTAGTCTCAAGGCTTCAGTATGACGGTCACGAGTGAAAAAAATGCTCAGGGACGCATGTATTACTTTCGAGTAGATATGTTTGTTGTCCACATCATCCGTTATTGGCCAACAAAGAATGACTTTCTAGTATCTGTGAAATGGATTGGCTATTTATTGTTATGCATGGATGAGACCTTCCAAAAATGGAGTAACTTCAACGTCACTTTACCTTGCTTCACCTTGACAGAAAAGGACAAATATAATGTCATTTAACTTAGGAAGTCAGGAATCCAATGGAAAAAAACACAATGTTCTAGCACTTTCAGTAAAAAAAATAACTAATGCAAGCCCTTAAAAATGCTATATTTTTTTAAATAATTAAAACATTAACGTTTGTTGCTCACTTCTGTTACATTTTTTATGATTTAACTGATTAACGGTTATCGAAGTAAACTTTTTGGTGAATGGATTAACTGTTAACAAAGTTAACTTTTTGATTAACTGTGCCCAGCTATGCTCTTTAGATGTGGCAACTGTCAAAATGGCAGGTTGACCAATACATTTGCTTGCTAAACATGATTGATTGAATTGGAATTGAATTGGATATTTCTGTCTGTCTACTATCTAATACTTTTATTGGTCTTAAAACAGCTGAAACGCAGCTGCTGGATTGTAATTATATTTAATTGAAGGTGGTGTCCTTCCTAGAAGTAACAGCCAGGTTATTAAAAAGTTGGAAAAGCATGAATTTTGCTATGGAAATGAAAACTGATAAACGGGTTACTGTGGATGGTTTCGGCAACTTGATCATTGCGAAGGAAATATCCTCATACACAGTGAAATATGCTTGTAAACTGGAAATTATCACTGGGAAAATGTAGTTCCACTGGTAAATTTGTATTCATGTTATTGTTTGTTGGCATGCTATGAGCTGGATAAATGAATCTGTAATATCCAACGTGTTTGTGTTGACCCGTGAGATCTGTTCATGCGTTTGTGTTGACCCGTGAGATCTGTACATGCGTTTGTGTTGACCTGTGAGATCTGTAAATGCGTTTGTGTTGACCCGTGAGATCTGTACATGCGTTTGTGTTGACCCGTGAGATCTGTTCATTTGGGATGATGCACTTTCAGTCATGATCAACACAGGTGTTTCAGAAATAGTTATTATTTTAAGATGTTAATATGTATTTTGGTCTTCTAGTAATTAAATCATATTTACTGACAGCCATTTTGTTTGGGAAGCAGAATTTAAATCTATGATGGAATGTTTTGGTATTTTAGGAACAGGCAAATAAAGATGAAGATACTTCTAGATTCTATGCTGAAATTCAAATTTGCTCGCTCTAGATTGTGATGAGATGTATTTTTATTACATACATTTATAATTGCTAACATTAGTAAATAATAAATTAAGTTGCTGAGCTATCGGGGAAAACGGGATCAGATGTAGAAATCTTTTGGGTTTAGTTTCTGTAATAAATTCTGTAATCGTGGCTTTCTCATTTGACCGCCTCTGTTAAGTGGGACATGATAAAAATATGAAATAATTTCAGACCAAATATTTAATGTCATTGCAAAGGGTGACTATATTTTCAAGAGGATTTTATCTAAGCACATGTATAGCATATTTCCAAATCTATCAGAAACATTTCAAAGTAGGATCACGGAGTGGCGCAATGGTCTTACTATCTGCTTCACAGTACAGCTGCAGTGAATTGGCTCAGCTGTGACTGGGTTGGAGTGGGGTGTCCACCTCCAGCTTGTGTATACTAGTGAAAACCTTCCGTTTGAGTGAGCCGTTTGATAATAGACAGAATGGCTTGGCAAGATGTGCTTAAGAGGGAATGTTTTGGTCTTTGAATCAAAGAAAATATCCAAAATAGAGGGAAAAATTGGGTGAAAATAAAATATTAAGGTTTTTAACATTTAGGCTAGAAGCATGCAAGCATGGTGAGTCTCCTGGGTTTCCAATTATGTTTCAATGAACAAAAGAACAATATAGGAGATTTCACAAATTATACAGTATTGTCTGTTGAATTTCCACCACAGCACGGTTTTGTACATTATAATTATAAAATAATGTTGCTATTGGCTGTCTATGGATGTAATTCTGCCTCACTCTGGGAAGAACTCAGATCTGTTATACCCTTGTGATTTTTTATCTTTCCCTGGGTTCCTTGTTTTAGACTAAACAGTAATTTACAGAACTCATAACAATTTTTGTGGATTTCTAAAGAAGCTTGAAGGATTTCTAACTGTAGTGAGCGAGAAGATAAACAGTTTGAATTCTAATGCCTAAACAAACTTTCCCCAAATGGAAATGTTTTGTCAATGTAATCACAGACCCTTTGACAGTTATGTATTTATGAATTCCAAGAAAGGATACATTTTCTTTTAACTACAATATTGTGTAAAACTAAGTAGGAAGCATTCTCTCAGGCTGCATTACTGCCTGGTACGGCAGCTGCTCGTACCAGGCAGTCCCTCCAGAAGGCGGTGAAATCTGCGGAGCGCATTATAGGCTGCCATCTCCCCTCCGTGCAAGGCATCTACCATACACGATGCCTTGGAAAAGCATGGAACATCATCAAAGACTTCAACCACCTAGGCTATGGTCTGTTCACACTGCTACCGTCTGGCAGACGCTACCAGAGCATCGGAGCACGCACTTCCAGACAAAATACCCCAGGCAATAAATCTCCTCAACCAGCAACACTGATCCAGGATCATACTGAGTACCCTTGAACATTCCAGATGCTCTGATGTGTTTTCTAGATGCTCTGAATATTTTTACGTTCCATTCATAGGCATTTTACAATTATTATATTTATAATATTCAAATCTCCTCCCCATATTTTTCATATTCCCCATTCTACACTCTTTAAAATTGCTGCTAGTTTACCTGGTGTTTATTTTTGCTATATTTTTTGCTTTACATATTTCTTAACTCTTACTGCATGGATTCCATGTGCCATGTCACAAGAATTCCATTGTTCAGTATGACATTGTTCAGTATGACATTGTTCTGTATGACATTGTTCAGTATGAAATTGTTCATTATGACATTGTTCAGTATGACATTGTTCTGTATGACATTGTTCTGTTATTCGGTGCATTTGATAAATAAAGAGACTTTGACTGTGATAGGGGAAGGGAATATGTTTGGGAACCACAAATCCTAAAAACATAACCAGACATGATTGATCCAATCTGAATTCAGAATCAGGCAACAGATGCAAGAAAACAAAAATTCCATGATGTAAACGGGTGTTTTTTTTTTATTGTTGCTTCATCTCCCTGTGTGCTGGTTTTCCGCAAGGCATAATGAAGAGATGGTAACTATGCATCGCCTCCCACTCCATAAACACTCATAGTCATATATCTTTTTAGTGTGTGTGCAGAGTGTCTTGTGTGTGGGAGGAGAAGTAAGTTATCCAGGCCTCCCACTGCGTTGCTGGGGCCATGTGAGCTATGACCACTGCCATTTCATTTCTACATTATCCCTAATGGAAAACAGGGAGGTGTCCAACCTCTTAAAGTTATACATCTCAAATGGGGGGAGATATAGAAATACTGTACATTATTAAGTATATGTAATTTTTTATTAATTACGCACTGGATTAGACCATGTGACCATCCTAAGCCACTAATAACACGTAACATGTACTGTAACTCTTTAAATAAGCAGAATATAGAATGGTACAATTCACAGTATATTTTCTTCTCAAAAAACATAGGTTATAGAATTGTTAAATAAACCAGTTGTCACATTTATGCAATAGCATAATGGATTGTTATTTATGATTAGCTACTCTGTATAAATGACACTGTGGCTTGACAAATATATAAAAATTAATCAAATGTATCCCTTTTATTTGTTACAGTCTATGAACCAATCTTTATCATCAAAATCACCAGAACAGAGATGTGTCTAAGCACTCTACTGTTGAACAACATGTCACAAATCTACATGATTTGGCAAATAAGTAAAATAGGGATTAAGGTTTTCTATGGGGTTCAGGACTCATTTCTGGACACTTCACAACAGCCCAGCATTTCTATTGCTTTTAATGTGTTTTCCTGCTGGAAGACTAACCACTTATAGCAGAGGCGCAGTTTCTGGTCGTCAGGTTGATCATTGTGCTCCAAACCACTTTGATAATGAGCTGTTTTCACAATGCCTTTCACACTTTAAATATATCTTTTGGCATCGTCTGTGCGTACGGTTGTCAATACTGGCATGAATGTACAGCTGGGTAGCCAAGGGAGGAATAAGAACAATTGTTGCATAGCAATAATAGGTGGGAGAGTAAAGTAATGAGAGCCCAATGAGCAGACAGTTATTTGTCATTTCATACAGTTAGAGCGGCCATTTAGATATTTTGCAGTACAACAGTTAAACAATCACAAGGTATATTGGACACATTAGAAGAAACTGTGGCAATACTGCAACTGAACTTGTTTCATGTCATCGAGGTTTTCATGAACTTCCCATTATAAAGACTCTCAAGAATCTTGTGTTGCAGAGTTTCTTGAACGGATGGTTCGCAATTTCAAAGGCACCAGATAAATGACAGGAGATAGAAGTCAGTCACGTCACGCAAAAGGTCATCAACTTGGTTTTCAAAATGGTTGACAAAGTACTCAGCGCTGAGGGAAGATGGAGGTGAAAGTCGGAGTAGTATGGCCAAGATTGGATGAACCGGAAGTGGTTTTAGCAATTAGCTATTTTTGATCATGGGTTCAAGAATGGTTGAAGAATTGTAACATTTCCTGGAATGTTCCTTGCAAACAGCACTGCTGGGTGATCTGAAAGATAAATAAATAAATCTGTCAGTAAAACAATAACTTTAAAAGAAAGCTTTACTTCAAAATAAAATCTGGGGAAACTTTCAGAAGAGGGAATTTCAAAATGTTTATGAAACATCACGGTGCAAAAGAAATCACTTGTAGCAATTACAAATGAAGGTGTGATGGTCTTTAGAGATAGATGGGAGGAGTTGAGAGTAGTGGAAGGGGGAGACTTGACAGAAATAAATAAACAAACTAAATAAAACTGAATAAAATGTTCAAATTATGTGAAATATACTGTGTGAATATGATGTGCTATGTACAAATTGGAAGTAGAAGCATGAGAGTTCTTGTCCTTTCGTTAAATCCAATTTGGGAAGTAAAGGCAGGGTTAAGGATTTTTTATTTTTTTAAAGAATAATAAAGAAGGAAAATAAATGTAAGAAAAAGATTTGTATAAGTGTATATATATATATTAATTTTAAAAAATACACATCGTTTTAAAAAGGGGGATTGGAAATTATGCAAATGCTTACATAGGTGGAAGTCACGGACGTTCTGCAAAATGTAATCTGGTTTTAGCACCAGGGAAGGGTAGGCAGCAAAGAGGACGTAAAAGGAGCGATAGGTCATTCGGGATCATCCTTTCATTTTCGTTCAGCTGCCAGCCACACTGTTCTGTGTGCTCGCAGTGAGTCACGGATCAGCAGGGGAGGGCAGAGTCAAAGTCGAGTAGGATCGAAGAAGCAGATCTAGGTGACAATTGGGAGAAGGACATAACAGACAGGAAAGATGACAGGATAGGAAAATAGCAGAGAGACTCATAGGGCGGAGAGCACAAAGACTATCACAGTGCATGACAACCTTGGTGGTGGCCAGGGGTAATAGGAGAGCTATTAGGCCTGAATGCAAGCGCAGTATCTGGTGTAAGCAAGGTACAGCTTCTAACCCGGCTCAAAGCATCCCTTCGAAGAAGCATGGTATGGCGGTGGAAGCATCATGCCAATGGGATGCTTCTCTGCAGCTGTGACTGGGAGGATACAGTCAATCACATTTATTCTATAAAGCCCAGCAGTGGTAACCGAGTGCTTATACAGAAACCCAGCCAAAAGCCCAAAGAGGAGGCAGCAACAAGTCATAATGCAAAGTTCTGGACTCAGAGTGGTGACCAGTCCCGGGCTTCTGGCTGTACTGGGTGAAGATTATAAGAGTATGTTACCTTTTTGTGACACATAAATCTTTTTGCATGTGTTGATGACTAGGGACTGAAACAAGGGGGTCCAGTGACACTGCGTTCCCATCCGAAGGTAACCACGCACTGGGCCAACCAGGCAGGAAATAACTCCACCCACTTTGCTAAGCACCAAACCAAAAGGACACCAACTTACCACAAAAGATGCTTTACAGTTGGATTGTGAAAAGACTCCTAAGTCAGCACCCAAAAGACTAGAGCCAGCGGTACCCACACAGATAATGTTAGCTCATTGAAAGCAAGCATCTAAAGGTTCATTTTGGAGCTAACAATAACAGACTAATTAGCTGGTATAAGATCATCTCTACTGTAATAGCTAGGTATGTTAGCATGAATAGTAGCAAATAGTTGGTTACTTAACGTGGGGATCCTTATTAGCTGCTGGGACTATCAGTGGCAACTGAAGTGTTGGCAATTGGTGCTACAGTACAAGAAAATCACCATTTTGTTCTCTCAGCAGGTTCCTGAAGCACTCCTCTGCAAAATGTGCTACGCAAATTGTACTTTCTTTGGTCAACGTGGGTGCATCCAGAACTTAAAACCTGAAATACATGTAACTCGCTCCTTTAAATCTACTGAAATGTCTGTCTACCTGTTGCTTGCTGAATGTGAAGATAGACATACTTTCTTTGAGTAAGACAGTTAATCCTAAAACTCATATAAGTCACTTTATCTACATATTTAAATGTGCATATTATGCATTCAAATTAGATTGAGGAACGCTAATTTGAGCCACTGTTACCTCGCCTAATATCTGTAGTAATCAGATTTTATTATGGCAGTATAAATGTATGTTTTTTTAACACATAAACTTTACCTAGATGTTAAGTGACAAGAGGCCATCTGTATTTATGGAGTCTCCCTCAGGGAGTCAGACTTTGCCAACCTCAGGATTGTGTGATGTTTACGCTGACCATATGACTTGGGGGTAAGACATGGAAGAGTGGCCTCTGGGCCAGAGAATTTAAGTGCATCGTTGTAGGTAGATATGCCTCTTTAAAGTCTATACATTGTGTGAACAACACTTTTGTGATTACCTTTCTGTATGGAACATTCTAGAAGACAACTATGACGCAAAACCTATAAACAACTGAATGCATCTCTCCCTTGACTCCATCGGCTGCTCTTGTGTTTCCACTATACGTAATTTATAATATCTAACATATCTTAGGTCCCAAACTGGGTGTGCAAGCATTCAAAATAATGTGTTTTATGCTTTTGATATAGATTGTAACCATTGTAATTAGTAAGAAGATAAACACATTCACATTTTTAGACATGAACCACTACAGGCCATTTGAAATGATTCGATCTAGCTGTGACTGTATATATAGTGAGATTGCAAATCTTTCAAAACTGTCAAACCAACTAAGAAGCGGTCAGTAAAATAATGCATTCAACTTTTTGAAACTGTGCAATGATTTTATTGTTACCTACAAAGTACAAAGTCTTAACCATGTTATTATCAAGATGATTCAAAAACAAAAGATTTAGTAACAAATGTTCATTCCCACCAAAATATGCTTGACCCTGAAGAACCTGCTTTCCATTTGAGATACTTGGCTCTTTGGATTAATTTGCTATCTCCACTCTACCAAGTCAATAGGAAATGGTTACATCTGGTGTAGATTCACAAAACAAACACATTATTGCAGGCGGGCAGTTTGGGGTCCATGTTACGGGAAATCTGATTCATTTGGAAATGCTGTCATCTGGTGGTATGTTGTGGTAGATGCATGTTAGTCCTACACAAAACTACTGTACTTGATCATTGAATGTTGTGGAATCAATAATAGTCAGTAGGTTATAGTGTATATAGTCATAAAAAGGACTAATTCATAGGACTATTCAAAAATGACCCATTCCCTGCCTAAATATCTTACCTTATGTAGCCTATTGGTGTTTCTAGGCAGAATGTACTCAATCTGCAAGAGGTCATGTTGTACTTTACTTTTTAATTACAGCTTGTAGCCGAACCAAATAAAAAACAAGCCACCAAGTGTAGCATCCTGGTCTGTGTAACTTTTGATCATTTATTTTCCAAGTTTAAGTGGAGCAACTACCTGGATTGAAGCAAGAGTGTAAATCGTAGGCATGTTAATAAATCCTTTCATTGTTTCCAGCAGATGTACTCTTACAGGTCTGCATGGAACTGATTTCTTCATCCCACTACCTCACTATGCTCGGGATCTTCTCATACCTCACTTATCGCATCCATCGGCTTTGCAGCACATGGCTAACACAGCTCGACTACTTCCCTCGCCCCGCTGTGAGAGCCAGGAACACTGTACCCTGGGGAGCGGGCTCCTGGCATGCTCACTTATCAGTTCAGTAAAATGAATTCAACAGTGGGTGTGGGATCAGATGGTGTCATTTCCACTGGCTTAGAATCCCAAGAGCCTAATGTTGTCTCCGTACTAGATTTCTAGACTCAAGCAACATTTTAAAATTAAAAAAAAATGTCAATTAGTCTACTATGGACTAATTCACATCAAACCACTGGAGACAACTATGTCAGTAGGTTATTTAACAGTTGTCACTTTCACTCTGAGTGCCTATTCATTACCTCCCCTTCCCAATGTTGTGGTGTTCAATGATTATAGCCTTTGCACTGTCACAGCATCTACCGGTTAAACTGTGAGGGTCAAAGACAGGGACACGTGTTTACAGATGAATATTCAACTGGATCGTTCTACTTCTTATCACACAGCTCTGTCATGAATTAAGTCATCCTTGTCCAATGCACTTACAGATCAATCCTCTGGCAAGAGCCCTAATTAGGTTGCCGGCCATTGACCTGACACAAGGAGTCACTAGAGCATTACAACATATAGCAAGACAATACTTGTATCCATAGTCCCGGGTATTTTTAACGTCATCGTTCAACTGAAGTGCTCCACTTTGATAAAATAGAGATGATTATTGATGTGACTCAAATCTAGAACTGAAAAAGAAAGTTACTAATAAAGTGTAAGCGCAATCGATCAATGACAGTTCAATAACTAGTAAATCAATGTCAGACGTTTTAATGTGCAGCAAGACATACATTCATGCATGTAGATTGTGTGTTCTAACCATAATTATGTCCAGCTGAATGTCTGTAGGTCAGGGTTCAGGGCAATGAAATTGAATTGAAATTTCAACTAAATAATAATTAAGCAAGAGCATCTGTGACTTAATAACTTTGCAATTATTTGAAAACTAAGATGTTTTTTTTTTTGTTTTTTTATTTGCTTGACAAATAATCCATAACTTTGAGCAAGCTCAGATGAAACTGAAATTGCAATTTACACAGAAATATTTATTTTCAATGGGAAAAGAACAGCTGGCTCTGGTTTACTTATCATCCTCTCCATACTTTAACCCTAACCCATAACCAGAAGACAGATGATGAGAATATATGTGACAAGTAGGTACTCAAAAGCAAAGTAAAACAGTCTCATGTTTAATAAAAAAAATATATACACAATAATTATTACAGCCATATAAGTAAACCACAGGATAAATGGAGCTGATTAATTACTTTCAAGCAGTCCTGCTGTCATTATGCAATTTGTACATCCATTTTTATGCTTAATTCATATCTTAAAGGCATAGTTCACCTATATAGCACATTGGATTTAAGCCATGAATAGTCAGAAGTCAGCATTTGGAGACCGATACCGGATAAACAAAACCAAAGCATGGATTGGGGTCTTGTCCATACATAGATTACTGGGTAAAAAAACCAATGTGTACTTTTTGCAATTTGGGTGAACTATCCCTTTAATGCATTCACACTGCTTTATATTCCAATACACTTGAGGTTTACATACTGTAATGTGGGCAGTGTGTAACATGGCATGCTCCTCCCGCTTTGGCTAACAAATAAAAACCTGCGTATGGACAAGCTCCCAGGAGGTCACGTCATAGCTTATAGAAAGCTGGCAGTATTATATCCCTTTGGTATGGTTGACAGAATATACAAACCCAAGCTCAGAATGTCATATGTTTGTTGTAATGATTTGACCGTGTGACAGAGGGTTAACCAGTGTAAGCCATGTCTCAATTCTAGGTATTTCTCAATATTTCTCAATTCCTTTTACATGACTGAATGTGACTAATATATAAAACTGCATTATATTTTCCATTAAAACCACATAGTTTTGCTTGATGCCTCAGACTTGAGATACTTAAATACTAAGCCTGCTACGGCCACATCAGAGGTAATATGCCCCGTTTTCCTGGAACTATCCAAGCCCTGTAATCCCAAGCACAGGCCCCTGATCCGGGATGCTTCATTTTTCTCAAAAACCCATATGCATACACGTATCAGTAGTGGGACAGTGCTGATTCATTTGATTCTTCAAGCACAGAAGATTTTCCTCGCCCATGCCACGACCGTGCTTGGTTTGATGAATTTGTTGGTTACAACACAGAAGATTTCATGGCCTTGCCGAAAGACCGGCTGGCTTGTAAAGTGAATCAATTCTTTCTGGAAACCCCTCCCAGAGTAAGCAATGCCAGTCTCAAATATGATTAACTATATCCCAGTACTGTAAAGTCTGTCATATGATTAAAATATGCGATTTATTTGATATAACATAGCAACAAGCTATACTGTAGATCTCCTTTTGTTTAAAGATGATCCTGGATTAGCTATGTTTGATCTGGCAGTTCTATATAATATACACTCACTGGAGACCAGCTCCTGTTTAAGTGTGACTTTTCCTTTGTCCTTCTAGTAAGCTATTCCACCAGTTTGAATACTACAGACTAGTCAAGAGACTATCAACACCAAACTCTTGCATGTACTGCAATACTGCACAAGGCAATTACATCTACATTCTTGCTTCTTGCCTTCAACAACCCAATAGACTTGGGTTTTTAAACTAGAAAGTTTCTGTAATCTTGGAATCTGCAATGGTCTGAGACACTGAACCCTGCTTTGCCATCTTTGTGTAGGCACAGTAGATGCATACAGCATGCACACCTTCACACAACTGGCATGTGTATTCAGTACCTTCCCCGGACGGTCTGTTTTACATGGCGTGGTTCAGGGCAACTGTCCAGAGGAGAAACGGGGTGTCTCAAGAAGCTGCATCCCAGCTTGAAGGAGCCTTTCCTGGGATCTGGGCCTTCTTCATCCTACCCCCTCTCCCCAGCCTACCTTTCTGCACTGATCTTGTAGCGCAGCACAAAGTACGCAAGGATTCGAAAGGTCACAAAGAAGACGCCAAGCACAATGAAGTCAAGGTACAGTTTAGCGTCTTCCACGTCTAGCTCTTTCAAGATGGCCACAGATTTCTGGAAGTGGCATGTTTCATCCTTGTCACAGTGGAGGTCCTCCCGGTCCAGCCCGTAGATGGAGAGGATAACACCTTCAAAGCCATACCTACAAAATGAAAGGAAACGGCTTAATAGCGCTGCTAATGATCATGAACATTACTGTTCAAATGTCGAATACATGGTTTTATCTCAGTAAAATGGACATTGTCTGAAAATAATCTGTCAATCTGTTGGTTTATACCATAGGGCTTAATGCACTTACCTGACATATGAGATGTACGACATCCACTGAAGATACCATGGAATTGTGTCAAAACTGACGAAGAAGCCAGAGAAAAGCAGAACAGGGATGGCCGTCACCGGACCGACGAATGTAGCAACCTGGGACAAGGACCAAGCACCAGCGTCAGAGACTGGATTTGACTCACTGAGACAACGGAAGCTACTGGGGTCAATGGGGTTTGCTTAGGACACAATGTAAATGGTCACCGCCGCCGTTAATACGTACATCGCAAAGGTGACAAGCACAGCAGTGACAGTCTGTCAGTTGTCAGGTGGGTGAGGACCGTACCTGTAGTGAGGTGGAGGCGGCTCCTATTAGCAGTCCTAGAGACTGGGCCACGAGAGAGGTGAGGACTCCCAGCGCAAGGAACAGGATGAAACGTACGGCGTCAGGTGGCTGGGATGTCATCCAGTAGACGATGCTGCAGTAGACAACTGGAAACACTATCTGAGAAGCAAGAATAGAATAATCCCTGACTGTGCATTTGTGGATGTAGTGATTCCTCTGTCAGGAAACGTTCACCTTCAATACACACACCGCAGCTGCACGCGTTGTTGCTTGTACAATTAGCAATGCTGTTGCTTGTACAATTAGCAATGCGCTAGGATGTTGGAAAAACAGTGACAGGGCAGTGACCCAAAATGCAGTTTTGGGGGGTTAATTAAATGCCTTGGTGAAGAGCACAGCAGGAGGGAAGATGCTGTTGGTTTTCAAGGAATGAGTGCACCACATATTCCTCAAACTGAACAGTTCCTAAGTGGAAAACATATGGACCACAATTGACATATAATCAAATTATTACTGTTTGTGCTCTGAAATAATCATATTGAATTAGTGAAAAGAGCCACAGCAGTGAAACACAATAAATGAGAACACGTAGTAAACCTTTTTGTCTCTTATTTCAGAACACAGGGGTATGTCTGTTGGAGTGTAAAGCCCCCGTTATATAATGTCATTGTGGGATTTGTCAAAAAAATCTGACAGAATGGCTTTTTGATCCCTACGCTAAAGCCCCTTTGATCTCCTGTAACAGTTTTATTTTATTACCATACCTCTGCTCTTCTCAGTGAATGATAGAATCATTATGTTTGAAATCATATATGTTTTATATTTCAATTTGCAGATTTAAAAGGACAGCACACACTACTATAAATAACCCTAACTCTCCAGAGTTTTATTGGGCATTTTAACTACCTGGAAGGGGAGGTCCGCCATGGTCTTGGCCAGATAGTAAGCCTTCAGACTGTACCAGTAGTTCAAGTGCTCCCTTAGGAACACTCCCATCTCCAAGGGGACTGCATTAGATCGAAAACAGTCATTTCATTTAGGTAAACAGAAATAAGGTAAAGCTCAACACGGTCAAAATCTAACATACTGTATGCAGTGGCTTATAACTAGGGATGCACCGATACCACTTTTTTTCAGACCGAGTACAAGTAGGAGTACTTATATTTGGGTACTTGTCGATACCGAGTACTCAAAGATGCACTAGTTAGGATTTCTTTCAGTAAAAAAAACTAAGTTTAGTCCCCTATAAACATGGTGTGGTTCTCTACGTTAACTTACTTTAAGCTCTAACCATTTCTCAGTGTGCTCCACCTTATAATATTATTTACCTTATACAATGTATTAATTAAATAGTAATTTATATTTTATCCGAAATAGTTTTTTCTTACAATATATAAACAATTAACACAAACCATCGCAGAATTTTATTTTGAGGGCAAAATACCAAAACCGATGGTCTTATTGCGCTGCCGCATTAATAGAGTGCCTGCATGACGCTAATCCATTGTAGCTATCGAGTTGTGCCAGTTAGCTTCTTCCCTTTGGTTGTCGCTCAGACAATGGCTACCTTTATATCAATGTGACAGCCACTTACTGACCGTTCAACGCAAACGTGTGCATGCACAGACACAGCCAGTACATTTTCTGAACTCACAAGCTAGTTTGATACTCTGAACGTGCAGGACTGGACGTCGTTGCTCTGCTCTGGAGCTCGTGCGATACTAAACTGCGCGATTCATTGAATCTTTTCATACTCTGCTCTTTCATTTATTTCTGACCGTGGGCTGTCCCTGGACATTTTATTTCGCTTCTCCAGTGTTGGAGTTTGCTGTTGTTGTGGTTCTGCACGGCTAGCGTTAGCATACTCCTAGAACTCTGCGCTGTGTTGTGTCCACCGATATTTTATCAAATTCCTTGTGTTACATTAGTGTTTTTATTTTGCTACTGGACAATTTAGGGGAGCAGGACTTGTACTTTACTTGTGTAATTGCTGACATCTCCGTCTTCCCGCTGTACCAAGTTCTATATTCTATGTTGATGCCAGAGGCAACCATCGAGTTTCACTTAATGTTTCCATGGCGGTGTATCGGTTCATGGTATAGGCATATTTCTGTGAGTGCGAGTACAAGTATATGAGCCCAGTATCGGCCTGATACCCTGTATCGGTATCGGTGCATCCCTATTTATAGAGTTCGTTCGTCATACATCAAATTGTGAAATAACAGCTGAGAATACTCACAGGTTAGCACAGTGGGCATGAGAGCAGCAAACATCAGGAACAACATAGAAAAGAAGAGGAAGCCAGAGTTGCTGAGGACTTTCTTGGCGTCGTTGCCGATGCCCAGGTAGAGCAGGCCAATCAGAATCCCAATGCCGATATGAGAGGTGATTCTTAAATGAGTCAACACCTGCAGAACCAGCGCAGGAAGGGCAGAGGAGGATAAACACATCAGAACAATTTGTTTTGTATATTTGCTTTGTCTGTCTATTTGTTTCTTTTTCGTGTTGACAACCGCAGACCAGGTGTAACCATGCAAGCCCAGGACCTCCACATAAAGCTTTTCCACTGTCATCGTCTCATGTTCCCGTATGATAATGCACTACCCCATGTCAAAATGATCTGGAAGTGCAAATGTCCCACTACTTCCATGGCCTGCATACTCCCCAGGAAAAAGCATGTCGTCTATTGAGCATGTTGGGATGCTCTGAATCAAAGGTATTTTTGACTAACAGAAGCATATATGAATTGGGACAAATAAAATGTATGTCAATGGACTGATTTCCTTTCAAGAACTGTAACTCAGTAAAACCTTTGAAATTGTTGCATGTTGCATTTATTTAAGGGTAGGGTTTTTTTGTTCATGTCATGCTCCTGTTATCTTTTGAATCTTATTGAAGTGTTGGGGATTGACACCATCCTGTCTGATAATCAACATCGATTATCAGAATTCAGAGACTGGAAGCTGCTGCAGTACCCAAACAAAACCAGTAGATGGCAGACAGTCTGTCTTACCGTATCTCTAAGGATGCTTTGAAACGTCCTTTTGAACAAGATGCAGAATTGAGTGAGACAACTGGCCGAAAAACTGTGGCAGCCCTCACCAGAGGAGGAGTCCTTAGAAGACAGAGATAAACAAACTAAATTTACTACCCATGTAAAGGACTCTTAAACTTAACTTGAAACAATTGGAATCCAGTGAGAGTTGTATTAATGCACAAATCTCCCTTTTACCTCGTCTGAAGATTTGTGCCACAGGAAGGGGTTAAGTGGTCCATCCAAGTCTGTCTTGTAGTCCTTCTCACATTTCCTCTCCTCCACTGCCTTCACAAGAAGAGCTGTCTGATCTCCGTACTCTCCAGATGCCACCTCCATCACTGGGATCAAAGAGAGAATGGAGAAACCCAGGTGAGTACAACATAGGAAACCATTTAGAAAATGATCATCTGCTTCTGTTTAACTAACAGTGTTTAGAACTCCTTACATAATCTGGAAAATGATTCCTGAACAAGATGGGGTGTATATCAATTCCAGAATATACTGATATGTGCATCTACACAAGTTCATTAAAACAGATGACAACACACGACTTGTTCTTCATTGAACTGGTGAAGTTTTCTCACCAAAGTCGGCAGGATTGTGGTACGTTGGGCAGTTGAGGCCCAGCTCTCTGAGGTAAGGGACCAGGTTAGGCACTTCACCTCTGTAGATACACTGGCCCTGACTAAGGACATACAGCTGGGGAGGACACAGACAGACGCATCGCAATCAGTACGCAGTTCACTGGCCAAGCTTGTGGCCTTTCAAAGTAACTCACAGTTAAGACCTGACTGCAGTGCACGACAGACACAAAGCAACTCTTGTTGTAATTCAGCGCTATGCTCCAATCAAAAGGACTAAAATAATGTTTTTGTTAAGTCACCCTTTGTCAGGGGTTTGCAATGAGTTCTTTGAGGGCGCATGGTGTCCTAGGTGTAAATTGGTCCACTGCTTGAGAGAGGTTGAAAAGGAGAAGTGCTTCGGCCCTCCAAGACAGCTGGATCTGCCTACTCCCGCACTGTTGGTTAAATCAGAACTAAAGTCTTGTGTCACTGATCGAGTACATTTTTTTGTGGATGTTAAGGGAAGAGATAGAATAAGTATCGGCTCCGGTAACAAAGACCACTCCACTCTCTTCGCAAGTTTCGGGCAAGTCTAAGCCCAAAATATCCCTTTCCCCTTTCCAATTTGGAATACGCTAAAATCAACAAAATCGGGATTTGTTCAAATCAGTAGAACTAACGCTGCTAGTCTCATCCTGTTGTATTATGACAGCTCTATGATGTAATTTCTGTTTACAGAATCCTTTCCACCCATAGATAAACACACACCGTTTCTGACATTGTTAAACAAGTAGATAAGCGTGTGTTTTATTGGTACCATTCACATTAATTGCACCACATAGCTGGGTAGTTCCATCTGTGAGTCTGTATTGTCAGTGATTCTTTAACACTGTAGATTCCCATGCAGTAGATTCTAAAAAGAATCCCAGGGCTGCTTGTGTTTTGACGACAGCTCCGCCGGGGTTTCAAAGACAACTCTCGGCAGATCTGGGACTCAGGTCTAGCAGCAGGCCAGGTGGGTGACTGACCTTGTTGAAGAGCTCAAAGAGTTTGGCGCTGGGCTGGTGGATGGTACAGATGACAGTGCGTCCCCCCTGGGCCAGAGCCTTCAGCAGAGACACCACCTGGAAGCACGAGGAACTGTCCAGGCCACTGCAAAACAGGGTTTAGGGGACAGAGTTTGTTTGTAGGGCACAATGACAAAGCAAGGAATGTAGCGACTTCTGCACAGCTAAAGTGACAGCTGACCGCGATCACATGACTTGTCCTCCTTTCAAACACCGTTGGGCACAAAGCAACAAAGACTAGTTGGTGTCATTACAAACCAGTGTTTTGTGCCCCTTAAGTGACAAGACCACTTCAGAATGTTTATGGCTGCCAAAACGTGTTAACTAAACCACACCACGTTTTATTTACGGTACATTATTCATATGTGTAGATGGCACGGCTCATTAGGAAAAGAGAACCTTGTCTCAGACTCCCTGATAAAAACACATTAAATAAGAAAAACACTGTCAGTTTGACATTTAAAGTTACCTCATCAAAAACAAAATAATTTTCATTATATTATCAACAACAACAAATGTACTGTACTGTCAGTTAATTTCCGCCCTCCTTCTGTCATAGTGCCAAGAGACAAGTTAGTGTGAGCTTCAAGCAGTAGGCTAATCCCTGCAGATGGGGCACATCTAAACCCAAGGGAAACCAACGGCTGCATGTTGATTGCCGTATTAAATCCTTAGGGACTGCTGATGAGATGTAGTCTTTCCTAATCAGAATCCAAATGGGAGGAAGGAGAATATCACATTGTTCCAACAGACACAGAGATACAGTGGATATAAAAAGTCTACACACCCATGTGAAAATGCCAGGTTTTTGTGAAGAATGAGACAAGAATGAGACAAAGATAAATCATGTCAGAACTTTTCCCACTTTTAATGTGACCTATAATGTGAACAATTCCATTGAAAAACAAACTGAAAAACAAACTGAAATTTAAACCTTAATAACCAGATTGCATAAGTGTGCACACCCTCTTATAACTGGGGATGTGGCTGTGTTCAGAATTAACCAATCACATTCAAACTCATGTTAAATAGAAGTCATTACACACCTGCCATCATTTAAAGTGACTCTGATTAATCACAAATAAAGTTCAGCTGTTCTAGTAGGATTTTCCTGACATTTTCTTAGTTGCATCTCAGAGCAAAATCCATGGTCCGCAGAGAGCTTCCAAAGCATCAGAGGAATCTCACTGTTGAAAGATATCAGTCAGGAGAAGGGTACAAAATAATTTCCAAAGCATTAGATATACCATGGAACACAGTGAAGACAGTCGTCATCAAGTGGAGAAAATATGGCACAAAAGAGACATTACCAAGAACTGGACGTCCCTCCAAAATTGATGAAAAGATGAGAAGAAAACCTGTCATGGAGGCTTCCAAGAGGCCTACAGCAACATTAAAGGAACTGCAGGAATGTCTGGCAAGTACTGGCTGTGTGCTACATGTGACAACAATCTCCTGTATTCTTCATATGAATGGGCTATGGGGTAGGGTGGCAAGACGGAAGCCTTATCTTACAAATAAAAACATCCAAACCCGGCTGAAGTTTGCAAAAACAAACATCAAGTCCCCCAAATGCACATGGGAAAATCTGTTATGGTCTGATGAAACCAAGGTTGAACTTTTTGGCCTTAATTCCAAAAGGTATGTTTGGTGCAAAAACAACACTGCACATCACCCAAAGAACACCATATCCACAGTGAAGCATGGTGGTGGCAGCATCATGCTTTGGGGCTGTTTTTCTTCAGCTGGAACCCGGGGCCTTAGTCAGGGTGGAGGGA
Organism: Esox lucius; assembly: GCF_011004845.1. Classification (NCBI taxonomy): domain Eukaryota; kingdom Metazoa; phylum Chordata; class Actinopteri; order Esociformes; family Esocidae; genus Esox; species Esox lucius. The sequence goes on along the minus strand of NC_047569.1, from coordinate 36,031,786 downwards.
ATTATGAACCATTTCCAAATATCAGGCAATTTTGGCACAAAACCTTCAGGTGTCCGTTAGAAAGCTGAAAATGAAGAGGAAGTTCACCTTTCAACACGACAACAACCCAAAGCACACATCCAAATCCACAAAAGCATGGCTTCACCAGAAGAAGATTAACGTTTTGGAATGGCCCAGCCAGAGCTTTGGATCATGAGCAGTTCCAAGCCTTCTCAATACTTTTTTCTTCCCATTATTCTGGTACAGGTTGATCTTAGATTCATCTGTCCAAAGAATGCTGTTCCAGAACTGGGCTGGCTTTTTAAGATGTTTTTTTTGGTTAAGACTAATCTGGCCTTTCTATTCTTGAGGCTTATGAATGGTTTGCACCTTGTGGTGAACCTTCTGTATTCGCTCTCTTGAAGTCTTCTCTTCGTGGTATCCTTGGATAATGATAGGCCTACCTCCTGGAGAGTGTTCTTCACCTGGCTGGATGTTGTGAAGGGATTTTTCTTTATGAAATCTTTTTGAAACGTGTTGGTGGCATTACATTCAAAATGAATAAAATTTCTCAGTTTCAACATTTGATATGTTTTCTTTGTACTATTTTCTATTAAATATAAGGGTAAATTACTTGCACATCTTTGCATTCTGTATATATTAGCATTTTACACAGCGTCCCAACTTTTTTTGAAAACTGAGTTGTAAATAAATGCTACAATGTATATATTCAAAACATAATTTATAAAGGGTTTAACCATGTTCTGTGGATATTTAAAGAAAAATAACTCCCAGAAACTGAATGTAGGTATAAAAAAAAATATATATATTTCCATACAAAACAAAGTTCTATTTTGGGTTAAGGCATTTTAAAAAGCCTCATGATGCATTTATAAATGAAATTCCTAATTCTTAATGTATGGATAATTACATGAATAAATTGGAAGTCTAAAAAGACAAATTGCCCCCTTTAACCAAGATTCTAAACATGGAGAGTACAGTAGGCTTAGACCGTGGCACATCATAATCCTTTGTCACGTAAGGATTTGACCTGCCACTGACACACTGGCATGTGTTCTGTGGTATGTGCAAAAGGAGCTCCTGACCTGGTTGGCTCATCGAAGAACATCACCGGAGGGTTGTTGACAAGCTCCAGGGCAATGGCAAGCCTTTTCCTCTGCCCCCCTGAAAGACGTGACGTCTGGGTTTTTGCACACTCAAGTAGTCCAAGGGCCATCAGGATCTCCCTAACCTAAGAACAACATTGGACAGTTTACACCAGTAATCCCTCCACTCCCTCTCAATCCCTTGACACACCGTGTGTCTAATTAATCAGAGATCTAGGGTAACCCTTAGTGCAAACCATCTGTGTATGAGGGACCAAATAATACGTGACCATTTATCATTTATTATTTCATTTCATTTAGCAAAGGCTTCTCTACAGAGACCACAAACTGTACAAACTCCCTACCAGCCTTTCATTATTGCAATGAATCACTCCATAACACTCCAGTGCCGAACTGGTAACTGGTCCTAGTTTCCAGTTCAGGGGTCGTGGAACACAAAGGAAATTAAGCTGAGGAGGATTCTGAAGCAGTACCGATGAAACTCTCTTACCATCTCTCTCTTGCCTTCATCCTTTTCCTGTAGTTTCAGATTTGCAGACACCTAGGAAACATCCAGAAGTATTTCGGTCATACCACAAAAGTGTCCCAGAGTGTCTACCCTAAGCAGGTCTGTAGTTTTAATGGTTTAGTTTTATTTGCTGAAATCTTGCAAATAAAGACATGGGGATTAGAAGATGCTATCTGATATTTTGGTTAACACAGACATATTCATATAAAGTAGCTCTTCAGATGGTGCTTCTCATGTTAGATGTCGGTTTAAAAAACTACCATCATGGCCTCCTGAACTGTGAAGTGGGGCAGGAGCATGTCGTCCTGCATGATGTAGCACGACACCTTCCTGAAGGACCGCAGGTCACGAGGTTGGCCGTTGATTAGGATCTTCCCCTTCATTCCCGTCTCCCTGCAGATACAGGGCAGAAATACTAACGTGCTTTCAACCTTGAGACGTTTGTCCAAAGCCAATCACAGTCACGCATGCACACACATATATCTGGGTGGGTGCAGCCGAAACTGAGACCACGAGTAAGTGTCATCACAACCCACACAGTCCAGATTAGGATTATTTTGGGTGAAGAAAAGAGAAAATAATTGATTTAAATATTGGGTAATTTTTTTATTTTAATCATCGGAATACAATAGACGAGCCTAAATGATAAGAAATGGCTGTAAAAAACATCAACAAAACATACACTATTGTTCAAAAGTTTGGGGTCACTTAGAAATGTCCTTGTTTTTGAAAGAAAAGCTAATTTTTTGCCCATTGAAATAACATCAAATTGATTAGAAATACAGTGTAGACACTGTTAATGTTGCAAATGACTATTGTGGTTGGAGCCGTCTGATTTTCAATGGAATATCTACATAGGCGTAAAGAGGCCCATTGTATCTCCGATGTAGAAATTGACTGAAAAAGGTCTTACAAACATATACTACATTAATGAACCTGCATTTCTTGACGAGGGCTAATGTTAGATGATAGCAAATGAAGTTGTCGCTTGGTGTTGTCCTGTGCTAATAGCAGGCAGCAGCAAGGCATTTTGTAATGGCAACCTTTAAATATCCAGAACTGTAAATGTGGCCTGTTTCTTTATGTACAGTAAATTGTCTATCAGTGAGTGTTAGATGTCAACACTGTGGGTCACCTGTAGCCAGCCAGAATATTCATCAGCGTAGACTTCCCAGCTCCTGAGGGACCCATGATAGCCACCAAGCCCCCGCTGGTGAAGTTCCCAGAGATTCCTTTCAGAAGGGTCTTGTAACCTGAGAGCCATGCACAAAAGAAAGCAGAACCATTTAAAACCCTCTATCAACCTTACAATGGCACTTCAGGCTTTCAGCTTCACACAGTACCTGTCTCCAACCACAACATTCCCTTCGTCATGGATAAAACATTCTTTGTGTTTTTGAAAAAAGGGGTTATATGAATTTGGTTTTGTTTTCCAAGTGAATGAGCCCACCTGGTTGGGTGCCTATTACATTGCAATCTCCTCATCCTCCACTGGATCTGAAGCAAAAATAATAAATAAGGTATCCTTATTTTACCAGGTTTATTGACTGAGTTTTATTTTTCAGCAACAAACCAGTTAGGGTTTACTGCCTTGCTCAGGGACAGGAATGACAATCATTTCACCTTGCCGGCTTGGGGATTTGATCTAGCAGCCTGCCGGTTATTGACCAGATGCTCTAACCGCTAGGGTACCTGCTGCCCCAAAAGCTGTGCTAAAATGAAAAATGTCAACCTTGGCTAGAGCCTCAGTAGGCCGACTGGAGTTCAGAAACACAGTCTCAAATCGTATCTGATAACACACTGAATTCGTGTTAATTAAATCATCACCCAGCTGTAAGCATAAGGGAGCAGAATGGCCTGTAGTAACCTGCTGTTTATATAATGGCTGTAGCTAGCAGAATGCTAATCCAGTTGATTGCAGTAGCTGCCAGTTTAATTGGATTGTCTGTTATAATCCGTCAGAGCGAAACACAAATACCTCCGACCTTTCTTGTCCCCTTTTATTAATGGAGAACCCAAACGGAAGAACTTGGTGCTACACTACAAGGAGGAGAGGATGCACTTTACTAGCCCCTCTCCTGTAAGGACAGTGTGTGTAGGCCATGCATTGGTAAATGACTGGTTCAGGAGGTCAGTTCATCATACCATGTTTAGTTAATACTTAACACCCATGTGCATACAGCTCGGTTTGCTTTGTTACCTGAAACATTTAGTATGATGTAAAAACTAATAAAATACCAAACCCAGGTGTTGAGCTCCAGTTTGTGTTTTAGACCACCAGTCTATGTTTCAGCCCACTATACACCCTCTAATATTATTTCATATGAAACTGAAGGCCTTTTCTGAACTCTTGTGGATTTTACTGGCAAAAATATATATAACCAAATCTTTTAACAAAAATAACTACTGAGAAATGTTTTGTTATTTAACAAACTCGGAGGCCAAGAACAATTATATGTGGCTCTCAGATGCCACAGAACAACAAACCCTATCAAATATATTTTCCAAATGGTTCTTCAAAAAGTGATTGAAGGAAACATTTAGTGTGTTTTTTGGGTTCCCCACAATTAAAATTTTAACAAAAGCTAAAAGATCAGTCAGGAACGTTTTCTTTTTATAGTGTCTGGTAAAGACAAGACATGCTACCAACTCTGAATAGATTTGTATTACACCCTATGAGCACATAATAGGATGTATTACAGTTCATTGGACCGAGCGTACATAATGTTTAAATCACACACTGCATTACATCTGAGCTTTGTAATTGGATAACTAGTATTTATTAACCGAACAATTTGGGTTCAAAGTTATAGAGTGGGAATTGGTTGGCAGCTGTAGAAGTGAGTTGGATTTACTTTAGAGTTATTTTTCCATCGTGCAATAATGCTGTCCAGGTGTGTGTACTTGGAATTGGATTGTGAAAATATACAGTACTGTGGAGCCATAGGCCAAAGGCCATTTATTTGGGTAGTAAGTGTTCTTATTACTATATATATTAATATAAATATGTACTTTTTCTTTTTTACAAATAAACACTATCAAAAGAAATTACTTTAGTTCGACTTTCAGGTGCATAAGACTTAAATCAGCAGTGCTAAAATCTTTCCATAAGAGGTCCGAAGCCTGCTGGTTTTCTGTTCAACCTCTTTATCAATGATACTCCCCTGGTGTGCCAGATCGAAAGTCTCTGACATGAGGGTTGAACTGGGTTTGAGGCCCCTAATTGAGTATGAGGGATACAGATAAATAACCCTGAGACAAATTCTGCACACAGTCTCAATAAAAAAAAAAAGTCATCAGGAGTTGTAGTCAATTTGCTGTGTATAAAGAACTTTGGTGAAATTTACAATAAAATGAGAGTAATTTCTCATAACTAAAGTCAAAACCAATATGATTTAATGACTGCGAAGAAAACGTATTTAACAACTTTGGATTTTGTCAACCTGGCCTCATGAAAAAGGTGTGCAACATATCAAATGTTGAAACGGAGAAATTGTATGTTTTTTGGAAAAATACATGCCCATTTTAATTTGATGCCTGCAACTGTTTAAGTTAAATCAGTTAAATCGTTTATATTCAATTCATGTTGATCTGCAATTAGCATGCAACTGCTAGAGAACAAAAGGGATAGACATGGAAGAACAGAGATGAGAGGAGAGGGAGACAGACATGGAAGAACAGAGATGAGAGGAGAGGGAGACAGACATGGAAGAATAGAGATGAGAGGAGAGGGAGACAGACATGGAAGAACAGAGATGAGAGGAGAGAGACAGACATGGAAGAACAGATATGAAAGGAGAGAGACAGACATGGAAGAATAGAGATGAGAGGAGAGGGAGACAGACATGGAAGAATAGAGATGAGAGGAGAGGGAGACAGACATGGAAGAATAGAGATGAGAGACAGAGAGACAGACATGGAAGAATAGAGATGAAAAACAGAGAGACAGACATGGAAGAATAGAGATGAGAGGAGAGGGAGACAGACATGGAAGACTAGAGATGAGAGACAGAGAGACAGACATGGAAGAATAGAGATGAGAGGAGAGGGAGACAGACATGGAAGAACAGAGGTGAGCGGGTACAAGAGGGAAGATGGAGAGAACAGTACCAGGCATTAAAAGGGGAAGCTTGTGGCATGCATTTGGACAGCTGCTGTGTTGGACTTCATGTTTTTCTGTTTGTGTAAGAGATGCAGGGTATGGATATGAGAGACAGGCTTCCCCTCCCCTTCTCCTGAGACACACTAATACAGGGGCAGACAGAGCTGGCAAGGAGGATGAGCGCTGGGGGTCTCCCTCAGCTTATGATGCACGAACACCCAGCATTTACTCTGCGCTCCCTGAGGCTTAATTAGCCCAAGAAGAGGACCAGTCCAAGCAGTCCTTCCATAAACCGTGTGCAATAAAGCCATGACATTTGAATTGATGTCACATCAATGCCGACTCATAACATACCATCCACAGTTCATTTCTAGTCCACATTTAATGCACTGTAGGATATACAGCAGAAGCAGGTCACAGTGGATTCCAAAACAACATGGCCCATGAGCTCAGTCCTTGCTTTGCATGGGTGTCCCTAAATAGATTACATGTTGATGCTGAGCAGGGGTATGGCAGGCAATGGGGGGGGCAAGAGTCAATCTAACGTAATGATTATATCTCTCTAATCAGCGTTTGACAAGATAGAAATTCAAAATGGACCGTCATCACTGAAAAAGTTGTTTTCACGTTTGAACACGGAAACTGCATTGATATTGTAGGCTTGGTTTTGGCAAAATACTGATTAAGCATTAGGCCCAAGTGATTATTATGAAAGACAAATTCACCGTTGATCAAACTTTAAGCTACTAAACCATCACATTTGTGTGACGTGACAATCTTCACACAAACAGAACAGAACTCTCACTTTCATTTTGTGGGTGTGGCAGGGTGTGGCTTGAAGCAATGAGTGACACGTTCAAAGGGAAGTGGACACCTTGCCAGTGTTCCTCACCCACAAACTCCTCGTTTTTCAACCAGCCATGCAGCACAGCGCCATTTTTAGAACATAAAAACACCCCCCGCTTTGTGAGATGCCCAAACCAAAAATATTTACCAGTGAGACGTCTTGCTCCACTGGCCCTACCCAGATAAAGAAAACGGAGTAAGAGCACTGATCTAGGATTACTTGTCCCATGCAAATTTTAAACCCTGATGTCCCCCGACTCCGAGTGGCTTTGAGAATATGGCCAATTAAGTCATAGGACATCATATTCAAAGTGATGTGTCTTTTGGGTCTTTCATCTGAAGTGACCAGCTCAGCCCACCAACCAAATCCCTCCCAGGGGCCACAGCAGAAGAAGGCTACTCATGATTGGACAAACTGAGATGCGCATAGTTACATTGATGCTGACATCCCTTTGTGACACCCTGTTCAAATTCTAAGAATGCATGAGGAGAGTTAAAACCAGGCACAAAGCATGTTCTACTATCTATGGTTAAAACTGCCATACCAGAATCCTATGCCAAAGATGAAATAAAATGAGGCTGTGTGTTTTTCAGTTGTGTGATTTCCATTATAAAACAGAAAACAGACCCCTTACTTACATACTTCTGGGAAAAAAAAGCCGTGGCAATGATTATAAGCTTACGGTGGCCTAAGTCCTTGAATATTAATCCTCTGATGTGCTTAAAAAAATGGGGAAGCAAAACCTATAGGCATCCTCACTCAGGAGCTCACTTACACACACACACCACCACCACCTGCTGAACACACACATTTACATCACGAATACTGTTACTGTAAACAACAGAACAACATGTCTGCTTATCTGGTGGGTTCAATCTAGGTGAAATGAAATCGATCAACCACCACAAGCAAGGATTCTATTAGAAAGAATGTACTTGTTTACAGAGAGTATGTATTTTGATGAACGGTATCGTAAAGTGACCTTTTTCCAAAATAAAGGCATGTACTGTAAATTGTATGATAGTAACTGAGTTAGGTAAAAAACTTTTTAGAGTGAAAGCCCATGAAGAGTAATTATCAGATGAATGACCCATTGCACATATAAATCTAGAAACCAGGGTTCAAACCTTCCCACCTTCCCTTCTCCTCTCCTGACTGTTTAAAAGCAAAATATTACAAATATTATAAAAACGATCACAACAAATCTTGTTTTTCACACATAGCCAGATGTTTTAGACTTAGATATAGTAAAACATACACTCTGGTCTTCATTTTGACAGTTTGAAAAAAATATACAGTATAGCTTATTTTTACAGCTAATGCCTGTGAATTTTTGAGACTGTATAGGAATCAAGATAACCATCTCAGAGACCTGCCCCCATAATTTTTCAATCCAGACAGGGCCACTCCAGTCAGCTCATTGCCCGCGTCCCACAGAGGGGCTACCCAAAAACGAAACTCTCACTAGCCCATTTGTAATGCTATTATTCACGCATATTTATATGCTAAAATATTTTGGGAGGCACCTTGCAAAGGTGTTTAGGCGACCACTAGACTGGGGTGCTGCTGCCCCCCACTCCTGGAACAAATTAACGTGGATCCAAGTTGCATAATGACATCTGTTATTCCAAAAGAAAAAAACAAAACATCTACATATGAATACAGTTTAAATAAAATAAAAAACATATAATCCCTAGGCCTAATTTAATCTAATGGGTTTCCAGAGAAACAGCCACGCTTGTCATCTTCTCAGTCAGACAGATGGCTAGTCAGCAAGGACACAGTGAGGTCACAGCCAGTCTGTATGTCTGATTGGTTAAGCCATCTAGTTAAAAATTCACAGACTGCCATGTCACTAAATGCACGTTGTACTCTGAATAAAGTGTCACGGTTAATTGAAATGTGTTTGAGGACGACGTCATGTCAAAAATGAATGTTATCAGTGTATTATAAGTGATATGATGAGGACAGACACCAGGGGCACTGAAGAAGAGATGGCATGGTACTGTGTAAAAGCTACTAGCTATGTATTGGGCCAGTGAAGAAGAGATGGCATGGTACTGTGTAAAAGCCACTAGCTATGTATTGGGCCAGTGAAGAAGAGATGGCATGGTACTGTGTAAAAGCCACTAGCTATGTATTGGGCCAGTGAAGAAGAGATGGCATGGTACTGTGTAAAAGCCACTAGCTATGTATTGGGCCAGTGAAGAAGAGATGGCATGGTACTTTGTAAAAGCCACTAGCTATGTATTGCTCAAGAGAGATGAAAAACAGCTCACCCTGCATCCTTTTCATTTTGATCTTCACAAGTACAAATCACCATGACATTTCCCTGCATTATCAGCCCCACCCTCTTGAGGTTACTGTAGTTTGTTGACCAACAGTAACAGGCTGAGATCCGCTCAGGCTCTCTTAGCTGCGGCTGCAGTCAACTTGGTCCAGAGAGTTCTCAGTTTCCTTTTCGTGTGGATTACAAAGATTTGCTGGACAGCTTGACGGCCCAGTTTCCATTTCAGTCAAACAGGAACAACACAGGCTGTCTGACTGCCCAGGCCTAAAGCATGCAGGGATAACTAAGCCTGCTTCAGTCCATGAGGTCAGGCAACATAATCATCAAGTCAAACATCCATTCAGTTAAGAGTTACTACATTTCCTTCAAGCTCGTTGATTTGACAGTTATGTGTCAACATGTGCCCCTGTCATGTTTTGTACATTATTTCTGATGCACTTAGGGAAAAATATTAGCTAATTTCAATCACTGCATGTTACTGTTGGTAATGAATTTGACATTATGCATTATCTGCACTATAACATGATAAGGATGTCTGAAGCTTGCATGCCATACGTGGCTAATCAAATGTTGAACTATTCAGTTATCTAACGCCGAACTATCAATTAATGGTCGAGGGAGTGACACGTCTCTTTTGTTTTTTAAATCATTGTGAGATAATTCTGCAGATTCATCTGACTATGGTGTGAAACAGGCAAAAGTTGTCTAACCTATCGCTGATGCCATCTTTGACGTGGTTGACTGCCTACAGTATCAATGCACAATAACGTTTTTACACATTAATAAAATAACGAAATGAAGTATGACTAGCGTATGACTAGCGTATGACTAGCGTATGACTAGCGTATGACTAGCGTATGACTAGCGTATGACTAGCGTATGACTAGCGTATGACTAGCGTATGACTAGCGTATGACTAGCGTATGACTAGCGTATGACTAGCGTATGACTAGCGTATGACTAGCGTATGACTAGCGTATGACTAGCGTATGACTAGCGTATGACTAGCGTATGAACGTAGTCCTAGTCTGGTTCAGTACTTGCAGCAGTCCAGCAAACAGCTTTGCTTACCCTAAGGGTGTCTTCATTCTGCCAAACAAAACGTTTTAGTCACGTTGTGACAATGTTTTATCCCAGAGAACAAAACAGGGAGGGACATAATTGAATTTATCCACTCAATTTGGTGGATTAATTAATGCTTGACTTGCACAAAACTTGTAAGACAGAAAAATTACAAAATATCAGAGAAATTGTCTCTTACTAGTTGTTCTGATTTGGCCAGTGTACACTTTAGTTGTTTTAGGTTTTTTTGAATATACCCATCTGCATCTCAAAATTTGAATACTGCGGAAAAGTTTTTTTTTTATCTCGTAATACAAACAAAAAAGTGACACTTTCATATATTCTAGATTAATTGCACATAAAGTGAAACATTTCAAGCCTTTTTTTGTTTAATTTCATGGAAATCAAATGTATTATACATAAATGTCGACCTGAGAAGAGCTCTATTCAGCTAATTAACTCCCTGAGCTTTCAGTATACACACCCACAATCATGGGGAAGACTGCTGACATGACAGTTGTCCATAAGACATTCATTGACACATTCATAAGCAGGTCATTGCTGAAAGGGCTGGCTGTTCGCAGTGCTGTATCAAAGCATATTGGAATTGGAATGGAAAGTTGACTGGAAGGGATAAGTGTGGTAGGAAAAGGTGCACAAGCAACAGGGATGACCGCATCCTTGAGAGGATTGTCAAGCAAAGCCGATTCAAGAACTTGGGGGAGCTTCACAAAGAGTGGACTGAGGCTGGAGTCAGTGCATCAAGAGCCACCATGCACAGACGTGTCCAGGAAATGGGCTACAAGTATCACATACCTAGTGTCAAGCCACTCCTGAACCAGAGATCACGTCAGAAGCGTCTTACCTGGACAAAGGAGAAAAATAACTGGACCATTGTCCTCTCTTCAGATGAAAGTACATTTTGCATTTAATTTCTAAATTTAAGGAGTGGAGGGGCACAAAATCCAAGTTGCTTGAAGTCCAGTATGACGTTTCCACAGTCAGTGATAAATGGGGTGCCATGTCATCTGCTGGTGTTGGTCCACTGTGTTTTATCAAGTCCAGAGTCAATGCAGCCATCTACCAGGGTTTTTTTTTATAGCAATTCATGCATCCATCTGCTGACAAGCTTTATGGAGATGCTGATTTCCTTTTCCAGCAGGTCTTGGCACCTGCCCACAGTGCCAAAACAACTGGTAACTGGGTTGCTGCCCATGGTATTACTGTGCTTAATTGGCCAGCCAACTCGCCTGTTCTGAACCCCAAAGAGAATTTATGGGCTATTGTCAAAGAGGAAAATGAGATACACCAGACCCAACAACACAGACGAGCTAAAGGCTGCTATCAAAGCAACCTGGGCTTCCATAACACCTCAGCAGTGCCACAGGCTGATTGCCTCCATGCCACGCCGCATTGTTGCAGTAATCTGTGCAAACGGAGCCCCGACCAAGTATTGAGTGCATAAATTAACATACTTAGGAAACCTTGGCAGGTGTTTTGAGTTAATTAGCTGATTAGAGCTCTTCTCAGGTCGATATTTCTGTATTATAATTGTATTCTAATATTTTGAGATACTGGATTTTTGATTTCCAAGAGCTGTAAGCCGTAATCATCGAGATTGAAACAATTTTTTAAATATTTACTAAAATAAATTGCCAGAAAGCTTAACCACCCAGTCAGTCAGATACAATATAGGCTGTAAGGTTGCCAAGCTCTACAGCTAGGGAAAAACATCCAGTCAAGTCCATGAGGTTAAACATTTAAGACAAATGTCACATTAGAATTCACAATAGATTGACATTAAATTCACATTAGAAACAACATGAGTCACTACATCACTTAATTTCACTGAAGGCTGAACTGTTGTGTGTTACTGTAGGCTGACTGACCAAGCATAGTCTGATGGACAGAAAGACAGACAGGAGGGAAGGAGTTGCAGGACTGACTGCGAGTGAACATCCAGAAGGCGAGGACTAATGAAGAACACAGTGCTTTGCTGTGATGGTAGGAATGCCCTTTTAGTAAAGACATAACGGAGTAACTAACCAGCTAAGCAGTTACGCCAACATAGATTCAGAGAAAGACTACCACAAGAACCCAATGAAAGGCATGAAGCAAACTCACGAACAACCCTGCCTCTGGAATCATGTGTAGGTGCAATCACCCAGGAGAGTAGAGACATGTCTATTCAAAAGGCTAACACATAATAGCTTACTTTCTTTTCAGAGCTTTGATTGATAACAGGTTCTTGACACAAAAGCCTTCCTTTTCACCATGAAATCAGATTTCAATAAACGTTCAAAACTACTAGAGCAAGGTTGAGTACCTAGCCTCCTAAGAACAAGGTCTAACTTGCTGGCATTTGGTCCACATTTAGTATGTGGATGATGGTCACGCTTAGAACATTTTACTATGAAAGGAGTTTTATAATCTTGGTTAACCTAAAATAAAATATTACATAAGTGGTCAGATGCTTGATTAAATTCTGGTTCCATGTATTAAAAGATGACATTGGAACTGGAGCTAAGAGTTAAAACCATATATTTCAAAATCACTATGGGCCAAATATGCCATTTCTTCCCAAATGCAAAATATCCTCTACAAGGACAGCGACAATGACCAACAAGAAACACGAGGGCAGGAGAAACATAAATAGGGACATAAAGAGGGGGCAAACAAGACACAGGTGAAAACAATACTAAAGAGGCCAATCTATGTTCGAAATCAAAGGACAAAAACCAAACAGAACAGGCTACAGTATGCTCAAAAGGTAAGGCAAACTCAAACAGAACAAAAACAGAACCTAACAAGTCTGACTTAATGACTAAAATGATCCTTTTTACATTTTGCAGTAAATTGTGACACTATTTGAATATTTGATTGTAGAAGATTCTGAATATTAGACTGTAATATGATATGATAATGAATTACTCTTTCAGGTGGGACTGTTAGTATGGAAATATAACAATGCATAGAAATAGGTGATTTTCCACGCAGAACACCTGAGCGTCCTAAAACAATATACATCATTTACAAATGAAAACGTCTTCCATATTATCCTTATAATCTATATTTTCCAGTGCTGACCTTTGAAAGCGCATACATGTATGCCACTGAGTCGACCTAAATAGCCACATCTACCATAAACTATTTCAGTCAGTTATGTTTCAATAGTTCAACAGTTTCACAGCCTCCTGTAACTTTATAACAACATACAGTAGTTCATTGTTCTGTATTCTTTGTAACTAATACTGGCATACAGCTGTGAGAACTAAGAACTACGTTCTTAAATTATCTGGTCTTTTTTGGTCACCAGCTGTAAGGTCTGGCGTCATCCGTGGCTCGGTCAAACACCTGCTTAGTAAATGCCCATGTTTATGATCGACTCAGGGCCACAGGGCTCGAGGAGGACTGGGAGATAGGGAGGTTACTATAGGCTAACCAGAGTAGAGCAGATCGTTCTGACTTGCTGCTTTTGTCACCTGTCATATCAGTCTCCTGTATGCGTTCTGTATGAATCTGTTGTTGTTAAACCCTATTGATATTGATAGTTGTCCTCCGGTCCTTTGCACCCAGTATTTATCAGTTTTATGTCATCGTTATATTTTCTGATAGTCTGTAGATAGCCTGTGAAACATCTGTAAGTCCATAACGCTGGAACAAGGCTAGTGACGTTTCTTCTGAAATTCCTATAAAGCACTCACCTTTCTTTCTCCACCATGGTCCCTCTGGAACTGAATAGCAGACATCTTTGAATTCAATGTTAACTGCTGGTCGACGTGGCAGGTAGGAAAAGCGCTGAGCTTCAGTGAGACTGTTCTCCACTTTCTTGAGATGCCCATGTAACAAAGGAGTCTGTTGACTGCTTACATTACTGGATCCCACCTCATTGATAGATACACACACTACCCTGGGGTCCAGCATCAGATCAGGAGGACCATTGGTGTTCTGGTGAGGATGGAGATAAAGTTGAAACAAACAGGTGGTTTGGGTATGAAGTGACTGACTTACATTTTCATTACAGCAGCACACAGTGAGCCCTAGAATAGTGTATTTTAGGAGTGTGTGTGTGGGGGGGGGGGGGGGGGGGGGTAAAAGGCTGATAAATGTTACTAGAGAAATGAAACCTCTCACGTTTCCAAAAGCTGGTGTAAAACAAGAAACATTTTCTTTTTTGATGTGGAACAGTTACACTAGAAGAAGTCATATTGTTCCATAATTAAATATAATGAGGATGCCTTTTCACAATTAATTGAAATGAAGCACTTTTGAAAATAACATTTCTGAACAGTTCAATACGATTAAGGCAACGGGCAAATTGGAAATAGGCTACTGTTGGAGTCGCTTAATCTGTTTCTATCTATACGCGGAGTGCAGGGGTTACTATCGGACAAAGCTTAGTTTACTCTGAGCATAAAGAATAACAATATACATGCAGTAATTATGTGGATATCCTACCAATGAACAATGGTATTTGTTAATTAAATATGAAACTTGAGTAATCCAATATCGATTACTATAAATAAGGGCAGTCAATGAATTGTGTATCTCATGAGCTTTAGGTTACACAAAACAGCCTGAAAAAAACCAAATTATAAGCGGATGGTTATAACGTTATTGTAAATAATATGAATTTGCCGCCAATTCCGAAATTAACAATTTAGAAAGATGATGATCAGGCAGGCTTAGTTATATACATACATTGAAGAAGATGTGTATCTAACAGAATTGGTTGAATAAAGGTTAAATTAATGTATAAAAAGTCGTGGAAAATACCATCTATATAGGCTAATGTCAAATTCACATTTTGAATAAATGTAAGAGCTTACCATTATGATGGAGTTGGTGACAATTGCGTTATTAACAGAAAATGCTGCCATAAGACATGCCATTCCCTTTCCAAAAAATGTTTTAAAAAAATCAAAAATGTCCAATCTAACAACCTTCACACATCTGCTCCGCTCAGCTTTCTGTGCGCGCTTGCTAGGAAATGTGTTTACTCTTCCTAGGTCTGTCCTCTCCCGCGTGTCGTACCTGCCCCGCACCCAGGTCAAAATTGTATTATTTTTTAAAAGACCACAACTGGCAATGATGTTTAGAACGTGACATTCCTGCCAGAACACACCGCGTCTGAAGTAGCCTAATGATCGGGTCGTTCGCGAATGACCGGCTCTTTTCGGTCAACGTTGGGAACCGAGTGAAATGAGTCGTTCATTAGGCTCCTTAATTTGAAATTTTTTTGAAGTCAACGATTTGTCCCAGGTTAGGCAAAAACGTATTCTATAATTGTTAACGTATTCACTGGATTGTATAGGCCTACCCACAATGAAGAATGTATAAATATTCGGGAGAAAACGTATTTGGGTTCCACGTGTATTTATCCAGTAACTTTAACATATAATTCTAGTTTTTTTTGGAGTTTTGAACTTATCTTTATTGTTTTGGCATTAATTTATGCATTTTAAACGAGCATCCGTTCGAGAGATTAATTAGACGAATAGATCAATTAAAGGGGGACGGACACAGAAGAGCCGGCTCACCAAAAAGACTCGGAATGTCCATCATTACTTAAGGTTTATGCTGGTGGAACATAGAGCTGGTTAGAGGACCCGGTGAACACGTGCGCTTGTTTCAGTCCTGAATGCTGATTGGCTGATCAAGCCTTGGTATATGAGATCATATACTATGGGTATAACATCACATCACACTTAGGGCTATAATTGTGCTGGTAACCTGCATCTTGTGAATTTGTAATATATTGCCAATATACCACAGCTAAGCACCGTGTCCAGGAACTTATCGATGGGTTGTGTCAAAGAACTGCTCTTAGCCATGTTGTATAGGCCATATACCACATCCCATCTTACATTATTACTTACAAATATCATGGCTATCAACCAGTCAGTGTTCAATATTAAAATCATCCTGTTTATAAGAGACCATATATCACAGGTATTACATCACACCACTTTTTACTGCTCTAATTGTGTTGTTAACAAGTTTATGCAATAGGGCATCTCTGGGTTTTTGGTATATTGCCAACAGTGTTGGGGAACGTTAATTTTACAAGTAATTCATTATAATAAGTAGTTAGAGTTCCCATAAAGTAACTGATTACATTACTTAGTTACTTGCTGTAACTTTAAGCAAGCAAGTTTATTTATATAGCACAATTCATACATCGAAGCAATTCAATGTGCTTTACCAAGAAAAATGTAAAATATAAAAATACAATAACATAAAAACAAAAACTCTAATGAAAACATCGAAACAACATCATGATAATGAAAAATAGAATAAGAAAATATAAAAACATTAAAAACGGGATAAAAACATAGGAAGCTATAAGGCTAAAAGGTGTGGTTAAGTGCTCCGTCATAGGCACGTGAAAAGAGAAGTGTTTTTAACCTGGATTTAAAAATGTATACATTTGGGGCACATCTAAGATCTTCTGGTAGTTTATTCCAGTTGTGTATTCCAGTTGTGTATCCAGTGAATGTATTCAGGGCCTAAACCATTCAGTGATCTATAAACTAAAAGCACCACTTCAAAATCTATTCTGTAACTGACTGGAAGCCAGTGCAAAGATTTAAGAATCGGAGGGATGTGCTCTGTTCTCTTGGTCCTGGTTAACATTTTAGCAGCAGCCTTCTGAATGAGCTGCAGCTGTTTTACAGTCTTTTGGGGGAGCCCAGTTAAAAGGCCATTACAGTAGTCAACCCTACTAGAGATAAAAGCATGGATGAGCTTCTCTTCGTCTTTTTGGGACATCAAGCTCTTGTTTCTGAGTGTAGTTTTAAGATGATAAAATGCTCTTTTGGTGACTGCTTTGATATGACTGTTAAATGTGAGGTCTGAGATTACGCACTTGGTCCCTGGTTTTTAAGGCAAGATAATCCAGCTCTTTACTAATACTAGTTCTTTTATTTTTGTTGCTAAACACAATAATCTCTGTTTTATCTTGGTTTAATTGTATACAATTTTGGTTCTTCCATGTATTTATGTGCTATATACAGTGACACAGTGAGTCTATTGAGCTGCTGAAATACGGTTTGAGAGCCATATATATTTGAGTATTATCTGCATAGCAATTGTAGTTAATGTTGTTTTTCTGTAGAATTTGGCCCAGAGGTAGCATATAGATATTGAACAGAAGCGGTCAGAGAACAGATCCCTGTGGAACTCTGCATGTAAAAGCCACCCTATCAGATTCATGATTACCAATGGTGACAAAGTAACTCAAGCCATCTAGATAAGATCTGAACCAATCAAGGACTGTCCCGGAGAGTCCTACCCAATTTTCCAGCCTATCTAGAAGTGTTCTATGATCCACAGTGTCAAATTCTGCACTGAGATCCAATAGAACCAGAACTGTTATTTTATCTGAATCAGTATTCAGCCGTATATCATTTAAAACTTTTATCAGCGCCGTTTCAGTACTGTGGTGAGATCGGAAGCCTGACTGAAATTTGTCTAAGAGACCATTTGAGTTCACAAAATTGCTGAGTTGATTGAAGACAACCTTCTCAATGATCTTGGCTATAAAAGGGAGATTTGATACAGGTCTATAGTTGTTCAATATAGATGCATCCAGTGTTGGCAGCGTTTTCAGAGACACTGGTAAAATGCCTGATTGCAGAGAACTATGAACTATTTGCTGTAGATCCATTGTTATAGAGTTAAGAATTGTTATTAAAAAGTCTGATGGCAGTGTGCCAAGACAACATGTAAAAGCTTTAAGATGTTGAACTGTTTCTCCTAGGGATTTTTGATCAATTATTAAATTGCGACATAATAACCAATTATTATATTAAGATAAGTCATTTCCTTCTATATTCATGTGTTGGTCACATGCCCAGAATGCACACATTTAATGGGGCATGTATAATTACAGTCACTGACTGTGCAATAATGACATAGTTTTTGCCAAAAAACTGCAGAGGTGTAGAATTTACATGTCAAAATGAAATGATTTCTTTCCACTGGTAAATGTGTGTTAAAATGATTGTTTGTTGTCGTTATATAATCAGAGTAAAAGCAAACGTGGTGTTTATTAGTGAAATATTGTCAGATCCTTGCTATGAGGATGCCCCTAGCAATTTTTGCACTGGTCTAGGGACCATAGTCAAGACCTGCCAGAGACAGATGTCACTAGGCATCTCTGTGTGTTGAGTTTCAGGTGTCCCCAATTAGAGGTAGCTGGCCTCTGTTGCCTCTGATTAGGGATCCTATTTAGGTTGCTGTTTTCTTTCCTTGTGTTGTTGGTCATTGTTTGTCCTGAGGAGATGTGGTTTGGTTTTATGGTCTGCTGGCCTTTTGTTTGTTTTCTGGTTGGTTCTGTTAAACTCACCTGTTGGAGCTGCCGTCCGGCCTGCACTTACTCCCACACCCACCAAGCTGTGACAGATCTGTTGAGGCTACTTATAATATTCTCCAGTCACCATTTTGGTACTAAGGTCGTATCTATGTTATTTCTTTATTCTGGAACTCAGTGGTATTTTATAAACTGACCAATATAGAAGTAGATTCTACCGTGAAATTCAAATTTGAAAATTTAAAATTGTGTTGAGTGTTTTTATGACACACATGTAACATTGCTGGTAGTAGTAATTAGTATATTAATTAGTTGTGCTATGGTTAAATACCCCTTTAATGAAGACGAACGTTTTAATCAAGGAAATAATTGATCAAGGTTCCCAGGTCAGTCCACAGGTTTCTGATAACAGACAATGCAGTGATGTTAACACTCCCTCTAGAGGATGTTTTTGCAAATAACCATCTCAGTTGTAATTTGTATCCGTGATTGTAACCACTTTAGCTCAAAATACTTGATGCTGATAGTATGGAGCTGAAAAAGAATAAAAATAGCCGTAACTTAGTGACTAGAATTTGTTTACAAAGAGGTCTTTGTATTTAATGAAGACAGTTAAATGTAGATTTTAATATACAACATAAAGATTCAGCAACAACTATTCTGAATGACCACAATGTCAGGGAATATAAATGATTGGCAGTTATAACAACTCAGTAAAAAGACATGTGGTAGCCTATTCTAGTAGTGCTCAACCCTTAACTTTGCATGGGGTAATGGCAGCCAATCACAAGGCACTGCATGGGCCAATGGCAGCCAATCACAAGGCACTGCATGGGCCAATGGCAGCCAATCACAAAGCAATGCATGGGCCTCAGCAGCAGCTAACATTCCGATGGTTAATTTCATAACTCCAGTTCTATGAATGGAGCATCGCCCATAGGGGCTTCGCTCCTATTGGTTTACCCAACCGGTACCTCCTCAATCAGCCTTGTCAAATGCGCCGTCCCAGTAGCTCAACGGACCCTACTCACACCCCAGACTAAGCCACACTGAGCATAGAGTGAGCCAACGTGCCTGCAGCCATGTCACGCAAATAAAACCGGACAAAAGGCGACGGCGTCCCCCAAGACGCGCCAGCACAAATGTCCTCCACCCCCACGAGACAACGGCTGACCCCGCCTTGGGGCCACCGTGACACACAAAGAGCTGGGGCACGGTCAGCACCGCGGCCGTGCCAAAAGCACGCACCGGACACAAACGATGCAACCTCTCCTCCCTCTCTCCTGCATGGGGAGGGGGAAAAAACGCCCACAACACCATCTTCATGGAACGAAACAACGCCTAGATCACCTTGGGCAGAAAGGCCGGGTTAGGCAGCAACACAGCCTTGCTGGCATCGCCGTTGATGGCGAGACAGCCAGGCTGCGTCGACAGCGCACAAAGGTCACTGACCCGCAGTTTTAAGGGACAGCATCTTCGACGGTATCTGATCAACCGGTTTGAACAGCGCGTCACACAGCGCCTCCAGAACCAAAGCCAAATCCCACTGCAGCAACGTCCGCCGGGACACCGACCAGAAATGGAGGGACCCAGCCAGAAACCTGACACTCCATTGAACCTCTCCAACTAAACACTGACACTCCATTGAACCCCTCCAACTAAACACTGACACTCCATTGAACCTCTCCAACTAAACACTGACACTCCATTGAACCTCTCCAACTAAACACTGACACTCCATTGAACCTCTCCAACTAAACACTGACACTCCATTGAACCTCTCCAACTAAACACTGACACTCCATTGAACCCCTCATGACACGCTGAGATCACACATGCGTACACCTTGAGCGAGCCAGGGGACCTTTGCTGCTCAAATAGACTCTGCAGTAACGACAGGACACTGCCCACGTCACAACAGAGGGGGTCAACCCCCGCGTCCTCACACCAGCGGGCAAAGATACACCAACGGGGGAAAAGGGGCAATCAGTATGAGTGACAGCCCCTTCCGATCGCACCCGAGACATGACAGGGAGAATGCACTGTAGAGGGGGAAACGCGTACAACAGTACTCTCGGCCACGGCCGGGGAGCCAACACGTCCATGCCCAATTGGGTCGTGTCCTGTGCTCGAAGAAAATACCACAGGGGGCAGTGCGCGTCCTCCCGGTATGCGATCAGATCCACCTGTGCCTTCCCGAAGCGTCTCCAGACCTCGGCCACAATGTCGGGATGAAGACGCCACTAGGGACCTCCCCGGGACAGCAAGTCCGCGCCCACATTGAGCTCTCCATTATTTACTGAGGGAATACTGTATGACTGTACAATTGACCAAGTAAAGAGCTCTAGAGATAAATAATTTGGTGTACTGCTTTCATTTAATTTATGCACAAAAGGATTCCCAGCACCAGCAATCAGACAATTAACGTAATGGATGCCTTAATTGCTGACATAATTTGCCCTGATTCCACTGCTCAGAAAACATGAAGCAGTAGAGATGGGTTAATTGCAGACATAATTTGCCCTGGTTCCACTGCTCAGAAAACATGAAGCAGTAGAGATGGGTTAATTGCTGGCATAATTTGTCCTGGTTCCACTGCTCTGAGTACCTGAAACAGTAGAGATGGGTTAATTGCTGGCATAATTTGTCCTGGTTCCACTGCTCTGAGTACCTGAAACAGTAGACATGGGTTAATTGCTGGCATAATTTGTCCTATTTCCACTGCTCTGAGTACCTGAAACAGTAGAGATGGGTTAATTGCTGGCATAATTTGTCCTGGTTCCACTGCTCTGAGTACCTGAAACAGTAGAGATGGGTTAATTGCTGGCATAATTTGTCCTGGTTCCACTGCTCTGAGTACCTGAAACAGTAGAGATGGGTTAATTGCTGGCATAATTTGTCCTGGTTCCACTGCTCTGAGTACCTGAAACAGTAGACATGGGTTAATTGCTGGCATAATTTGTCCTATTTCCACTGCTCTGAGTACCTGAAACAGTAGAGATGGGTTAATTGCTGGCATAATTTGTCCTGGTTCCACTGCTCTGAGTACCTGAAACAGTAGAGATGGGTTAATTGCTGGCATAATTTGTCCTGGTTCCACTGCTCTGAGTACCTGAAACAGTAGACATGGGTTAATTGCTGGCATAATTTGTCCTGGTTCCACTGCTCTGAGTACCTGAAACAGTAGAGATGGGTTAATTGCTGGCATAATTTGTCCTGGTTCCACTGCTCTGAGTACCTGAAACAGTAGACATGGGTTAAGCTGGATCAGGCACCCCTGACCCCCCAGCTGTGCGTTTTTGGTGATTACTGAATAGTTGGTTAACGCCCACAACTCCTCCCCCTGGGTGGGAGAAATGTACTGTATAAAAATGCATCCTGAGCTGAGGCAGTGACAGTGCCTGAAGAGTCAGAGGTTTATTGAGGAAACAGTATGAGGAGACTGGGCGTGGCCGTGCTCTTTCTGATGCTGCTGACAGCGGTCCAAGGTACTGTATATTTAATTTAACAGAATGGCACTGCTAAATACCAAGGACCAATGTGTCTCAGTTGGAGGCCCTTTCATTCAGAGAGGGTTTTGTTTGCATGCACCGCTGTACTCTTTTGCTCACAGCTGATGACACGGAGGTTCAGGGCTGGACCTGTGGCAACAGAGGGGCTTGCCGCAAGTACTGCTATGCCCAGGAGTACATTGTTGGTTACCACGGCTGCCCACGCAGACTAAGGTACTATCGGTCTGTGATGATGCGACGTGCTGTATCCTTCAACTCCTTCAACCAGTCTCCTTTATCCCGCTAGTCAAAAAAATATGAATGTCATGCAACTCTAACCAGTCTATTTTATCCTGCTACTCTAAAAAATATGAATATGTCATGCAAATCTAACTTGTTTATTTTATCCTGTTACTCTAAAAAATATGAATGTCATGCAACTCTAACCAGTCTATTTTATCCTGATACTCTAACCACTTGTCTTCCCTGTGCAGATGCTGTGCTTTGCGATTCTAACCTGACATGACTACAGGAGACCTAATCCCTGAAGTCTGAATCTTCTACCTGATATGAGAACAAGTTTCTATCAGAAAGCACTATGACTACCATAGCGTACCTTAAAAGATTGTTAGTACTTGCTAACAAGGGAGAAGTGCCTGTGGAGGAAAGCATACATTTCCTATGAACATGTAATATGTCTCTAACAAATGTTGGCTTTAATTGGATTACAGAAGTCACAGCAGCTCCACTTTTTATGGTTGTCACACCATTGTGGAGTTCTGGGACAATAACAATTCATTGGCCTAGATTCTGTCTGGCAGCACTATGCATATTGAAATATATTTCTAGGTTGTTGTTCATAGGTTAGTGTTTTAAGCTTTATCCGTGTGAACTCTAATATTTGTGAAGCAAAACATTTGTCTGATTATTGGTTAATACAATAAAACAGTTTTCCAGTTCATACAGTTGGTTTCCAAGTATTCTTGCTTGTACTTGGGGTAAAAAAATTGTCTGGTCAGACTGGGTTCAATTACTGTTTGAAAGAATTTCACATACTGTAGCTGTGCTTGACTGAGCTTGCCTCTTACAATGGTACCAATGGAAATGTCCTATTATGGCAAACCCCTCCTACTTGGCATTACTTTCAGACAGACCAAAATAAACACTCAAAGCATTTGAAATACTTTTGTTTTATTTGAACCCATGTCTGGCGAGGGGGCCTGTAGAAAGAATTAACATAACTCGGCTACTGTTCCACATGGCCTGAATAAAACACAGTGTATTCTGGAATGGGAAAGGTTAAAGGCATTCATGGAGTGCCATTTGTAAATTTGTGCCGCCAAGCTGCCCCCTGCATTGTCTGGGTCATCGCTCCATACCTCTGCTATTTGGTCAACACAGCATGACGCTACTACAATGGAGTAAACCCCCACAAATCTGTTTACATTATTTTTTTCTGACATCACAGCTGTCTGAAAACATTACAAGCTTTCAAATCCCTACTTCGTTAATCATTTTTTTATTTCAATTCCTCTCAAAGAGTAAGTAGGAAGTAAGATTTTGACCACTGTTAATGTTCACAGACACAACCCACAACAACAAAGGCACCTACAATCCTGTCTTGTCGCAGCAAATTCTGGAGTCAGGAAAGTTGAAGATTTGTTTTGTGATTCACCTAAGCCAGGGCTGGCCAACCAGGTTCTCTCTTCAGCCTCATTTGTGACTAACCTGAGTCTGCTTTTCATCCAACTACTAATTAGAATCAGGTGTGCTGAATAAGAGTTGGAGAGAAAACCTACAGGACAGTGGATCTCCAGGAACAGGGTTGGCCAGCCCTGACCTAAGCGGTCCTCAGACTGCCCAGGACTCCCCAGGTACTAAAGGCTACCAGCCAGAAAGCATGACCAACA
The DNA here is from genome assembly GCF_011004845.1 of Esox lucius. Taxonomy (NCBI): domain Eukaryota; kingdom Metazoa; phylum Chordata; class Actinopteri; order Esociformes; family Esocidae; genus Esox; species Esox lucius. The sequence goes on along the minus strand of NC_047569.1, from coordinate 36,008,156 downwards.
ACAGATTAAACACATTCTCGCCAAGGGATCCATGTAGTAAGATATACGAAGTCCCACAGGGTTCTCTCTTTGGTGCAGTCAGGCTTCAAGGGCCGGTTGCATTAGTTAGTGGTACAGAGATCACCCACCTTCAGTCTGAAATTTAGAATAAGGAATTGTTTTTCTGTTCCACAGTAAGGAAGTATGCATATACTATTGTAAAATGACCATCCTGATAATCCAGGTTTATGTGGCATTGTAGGTAACAGGGTTACCAATAAAATATTCCTCAATACCTTGATGTAATATATACTGTACCACCTTATTTACCAGTGCCTCTGAGTGAATTGCCCTCTCACTGAACAACATCTGTAGCAGATGTTGTTCAGGGTCAGCTCACTGAACAACATCTGCTATTATGGTGCTCTGGTACAACCTTGTTTACAGAAATGTTGGGACTGTGTAAAATGTGAAAAACAGAACGCAAGGATATTGAAATAATTTAAACCACATTTGCACATCATTTCAACCAAAAATACACATAATTTATTAAGTAAATAATGTATATTATTATATATGTAATCATATTGTAAATAAAGAACAGAGGACAAGGATGGAGCCGTTTGTTTGCATTTATTTACTCAAATCGATTTTATGAAGCCCCAGACATTAGTATATGTCACAAAGTGCTTATGCAGGTATCCATCCTAAAACCCCAAAGAGCAAGTAACAGTGGCTAGGAAAAACTCCCTGGTAGTCTTGTATCTTAGGAAGAAACCTAGAGAGGAGCCAGGCTCTGAGGGGTGGCCAGTCCTCTTCTGGCAGAATCTATGCAGAATCCAGATGAGAGACGATCAGGTGGGCTGTGGGCAGTGACAGCAGCAGTTGTCAGGTGGACTTTGGACAACTAGGAGTAGTTCAGCCAGGTAGTCCTGAGATGCAGTTCAAGGGCTGATGTCCCCACCTATGATGCAACAAGACACCAGAGAAATTAGAGGGAGCATCTCTGAGATCCAAGGATACCTAAGCATATAATCTGACTGACAAAGTTTAAAAAAAAAAGATATATAATAATAATACAGGGACTTAGACAGGACAAACTGACCCTTAAAAAATCTGTTTCCTCCAGTTTGCACACACAAAGATAGAAATATGAATGCTGTGTGCTGAAGTGCTTACCGTGCCACTTCACTTGTTTGCAGGTGTTTGTGTGTGTGTGTGTGTGTGTGTGTAAGAGAAAGTTTTGGGGACCTCTTACCATACAATGGTGTTGACAGGCCTCGGATTACTCATTACATCGACTCATCCCTACTGCTTCTCCTTTGCCCTCTGTTCCTGACACCACTCATCTGCAAGTCTGATGATTCAGCGACTGTCAACGGATGGTTTGACAACGTCTGAAACTAGATCCAGGGTGGTGGTCCAGACCAGTGTGGCTCTCCAACCTCTAAACTGACCTAGTTCAAGGTCATCCCATGGGCACGGAGGTGACCCTAGAATTTCCCTAGGTACCACTTACTAGGCCAAACACCTGTCTGGGAAAGCTGTAAAACTTGGAGGGAACAATGGCACGTAGTAACATAACATTTTACACAATGTCCTCCCCCAATACTGTACAGATCGGTTGGAAGAACACATTTAACCTACCTCTGCGGGACTCCAGGGGAAATGTATCCCGGCAGGATCAAGCTTAGGCCAATTGACCCTGGAGTCCATACTCACCATCCCATTGGTCTTGGGAGTCCATACTCATCATCCTATTGGTCTTGGGAGTCCATACTCATAATCCCATTGGTCTTGGGAGTGAATATTGGCTGAAAACCCACACAGAAAACATTACAAGTTACTTATGTGTCCAAGCTGTCCGTGTCTCATACCAAAAATGAATGCATAATGAAATGTGACCACGATCATACGGTTCTGTCAATAGGCTATTATGACGACACCGTTTATAGAGGAATCGACGTGTTGCCCACGCCCCCAATTGAAAAACTCCACCATCTGAATCTCCAGTTAATTTAGTGTATTCATTGTTAATTTATAGAAAACACGTTTTTAGATTAATTGCCAGCTTCTAATCAGCGATCTAGTGTGGCTGTACAGTACTAACTAAACACATTAGCCAGCCAACGTTTGTGACATTAGCTGTACTGTATGTTTCAGAAAAATAACGCAGGTTAACTGTTTCACCCCAAACTATTGTTTATAACCGATTACAACGTCAGACTTGAGTTAACTACGGTAACGTATGGTGAAGTTCAATTTATCCTTTCGCTTGGACTAGCGAGCAACTTTAGGGTGCTGGCACTGGTACCAGTCAGCGAGCTAAGAGGGTACGGTATTGCTGGTTAATGTTGAATGAAATAATACGGGAAACAGTGTTGTTACCGGAAAAAAACGATTATCCCAACACAGTTCTATCCAATTCAATGTATACACTGACGTAGCTTACCTGTAATTAAGTGTTTACGGTCAAGTAACGAACCTGGGTTCCACAGGCAGTGGCGTTTCTGGCCTAACTGGCCCTACGCGAGATCTCTAATGTTGCCCCCCGCCAAAAGAAAAATGTCAGCTTCAGGGAAAATAACACCTTTTTATTATTATTATTATTATAAACACAAAACTGCGATAGCATGTAACTAACCAGTTCACCACTGTAATTTTCTCTGCAACATTCGAAACACATTTTGTCTCTAATCTGAACAGGCCTACTTCCACCCTTTGCCCACTGCCTGAGCACATGCTATTTATGTACTGCTACTCTATGTAGTTCTAGCTTAGCTAGCCTAACGCGCTACATTTCAAATAGCTAAAAACCAGAAGCAGAGAAATGCTTTTAAAACAGTCCAGAGTAGGAATACATACATTCAGCCAGGGCTTAGACCAGAGTCCAAACCAAAAGTAGTGGGGTAATAATTTTCAGCCGCTAAATGTATTAGTTGTACTTTTTAATTAGTATTAATGAAAAGGGGGAACTAAGATTTTGGACTAAAAAGCAAAGAAAAACCGATCTGAAAAAAATCTCCAGCCTGTAGTAACGTTAGCTAGCTACTAAGCCAGGTGAGCCGAACTTCCCATCATTATCAGGCCGCCACTGACAAGATCGTGGCTGAATCTCAGATCGCATACTATCTATAGTAAATATGGCATAAGACTAGTACACTTGTGCTTTTAAGTTTGCATACCCTGGCAGAAATTGACACCCGTACACATATGACACCCGTACACATAAAAATGTATGGAACCAAAGGCCTGTTTATTGCCCTGGAACTTAAACCACATTTGTACATCATTTAAACCAATGATGTGCAAATCATTTGAACTATTTTCATTTAGAAAATAGTTTAAAGACAACATGTCAAATGTTAAAACTGAGATATGTTATTGTTTCTGGAAAAATATATGCCCACTTTTGATTTGATGCCAGCAACACGTTTCAAAAAAGCTAAAAAAAAAACCTGGTGGAACATCACAACTAATTAGGTTAATTGGCAACAGGTCAGTAACATGATTGGGTATAAAAAGAGCATCCCAGAGAGGATGAGTCTGTCTGAAGATTGGGAGAGGTTCACCACCCTGTGAAATACTGTGTGGGCAAAAATTGCAACAATTTAAGAATCATGTTTCTGCAAAGAGTTAGCAAAATTGCAAAGAGTTTGGGGATCTCATCATCTATGGTACATAATATCATTAAAAGATTCAGAGAATCTGGAGAAATCTCTGAACGCAAGGGACAAGGCCCGAAAACCAATATTGGATGGATTTGATCTTCGGACCCTAAGGCAGTACTGCATTACAAACGGACACAATATGCTGTAGTGAAGTCTGGTTCCTCTCTAGGTTTCTTACAAAATTTTGGCCCCTCTTAGGGAGTTTTTCCTAGCCACAATCCTTCAAGATTGTTGTTGCTTGCTCCTTGGGGTTTCAGGCTGGATGTTTTGTTTTGTAAAAGCACTTTGTGACAACTGCTGATGTAAAAAGGGGTTTATAAATACATTTGATTGAATTTATTGTTCAGAACTGGATTACAGTGTGATGGAAAAAATGTGGGCTGGTCTGATGAATCACGTTTTCTTTTACAACACATGGATGGCCGAGTCCGTGTGCGTCGCTTACCTGGAGAACACATGGCACCAGGATGCACTATGGGAAGAAGGCAAGTCGGTGGAGGCAGTGTGATGCTTTGGGTAATGTTCTGCTGGGAAACCTTGGGTCCTGCCATTCATGTGGATGTTACTTTGACATGTACCACCTACCTAAGCATGTTTGCAGACCATGTGTACCCTTTCATGGCAACAGTATTCCTTGATGGCATTGGTCTCTTTCAGTAGGATAATGCACTCTGCCACAAAGCAAAAATGGTTCAGAAATGGTTTGAGGAACACAACAACAAGTTCAAGGTGTTGACTTGGCTTCCAAATTCCCCAGATCTCAATCCATATAATATGGGATATGCTGGACAAACAAGTCTGATCCACGGAGACCACCTCTCACAACTTACAGGACTTAAAGGATCTGTTGCTATAACATCTTGGTGCCAGATACCTCTGCACACCTTCAGAGGTCTAGTGGAGTCGTCAGGTCAGGGCTTTTTTGGCAGCAAAAGGGGGACCTTCACAATATTAGGCAGGTGGTCATAATGTTATGGCTGATCGGTGTATAAACAAGATCCTGAAACGTCACGGCCTACTCTGGGCCCAAGCTCATTTCAGATTGACTGAGGCGAAGTGAAAAACTGCTGTGGACTGACAAATCAACATTTTAAATAATTTTTAGGAATCATGGATGCCACATCTAAAGATGAGAGGGACCATTCAGCTTGTTATCAGTGCACAGTTAAAAAGCCAGCATCGTGATGGTATGGGGGTGCATTAGTGCACATGGCATGGGTGATTTGCACATCTTTGTAGGAACCATTAATGCTGAACAATATATGCACATTTTGGAGAAACATATGCTGCTATCCAGACATATTTATCAGGGAAGGCATTGCTTATCTCAGTAACACAATGCCAAACCACATTCTGCACGTATTACAACAGCATGGCTCCGTAGTAAAAGAGTCCAGGTGCTAAACTGTCCTGCCTGCAGTCCAGACCGGTCAACCATTGAAAGCATTTAGCACATTATGAAATGAAAAATACGACCAAGGAGACCCCGAACTATTGAGCAGCTGAAATCTTATATCAAGCAAGAATGGGAATACATTTCACTTTCAAAACTACTGCAATTGGTCTCCTCAGTTCCTAAACACTTAGGGTATTACTAAAAGAAGAGGTCATGCAACGGTGGTAAACATACCCCTGTCCCAAATTTTTTAAACGAGTTGCTGGCATCATATTCAAAAGGTTCATGTATTTTTTCCCAAACAATAAAGATTCTCAGTTTCAACATTTGATATGTTGTTTTTGTACTATTTTCAATTAAATATAGGGATAAATAATCAGCTTTTTTTTTAGCGTCCCAGTTTTCTTGGAAACAGGTTTGTATATCTCTCATACTGGTCAATCCTAAAGCCCACACTTTCTTTGGCTTTAGCACTCCACTACCAATGACTGGAATTAATGTTAAAAGACTATTAAACTTTACATTTACATCACAATTCACTGTTTCAAAAATAAACGAGTCAACCTGTTATCTGATCAGTGCACCCGCTAAACAATAATTGTTTCATTGTAGCTATAGAATGTAATTTTATTGTTTATTTCCCTTGAATATGGTATTTATTTGTACATCATGAAATGTAAAGCAATGCCAAGTTTGTCACCAACTCAATTCCCCGACGTGACCGCTAGAAGGAGCCTTACATCTACTCTTTATAACATTTCAGTAAGAGAGGATTCTTTAATGATGGAATGGCTTTTATCAAAATATTTCATGAAGCTAAAAGTACCACTCCACAATAATGTTCATATTTTCAAAGATCAACTATAACTTTTACAATGACGATGATAGTTATTTTCATAACCCTTAGCTATGGTAAATTGACCAATTACCAAAACCCGTCGTTATTAAGCTTACAACGCAACTATCAACACAAAAAAACTCAAGGCCCGTGTCGCGGACACCGATTAAGCCTAGTACTAAAGACTGGATTTTCCATTGAGCTTGATTTTTTTGTCTAGGACTGGGGTTAATCTGTGTTCGCGAAATCGTCCCATAGTGTATAAGGTCAGTGAAGTTAGTTGACAAAGATATAAAAATGCCATTAACTTTATTTTAAACTTGTATGAACAGGCAGGTACAATAAAGGTTGCTAAAGCCAAAGCTCTATAGACATAAATAGCAGACTGTAGCGCTTAAATGTAATACTACAGGGAAATAAACTACATTCAAGACTACCATCAAAGTTTTAAAAAATAAATTAAGGGCTTTATTAAATCGGTATCGCGGATATATACAGCATGACTCAAGTCTAACGCAAGTCTGTGCGGTATTCGGCTTAACCGATATTAACTTCAAAAGTTTATTGACGCAATCGTTAACGATCCAGCGATAGAGATTTAAATAAACCCTTGTCTTTACAAAATCTGCTAGTGTACGTGTTTTCAATATTCTGTGACAAAGGAAAATGAAAACCAACGGTCAGGATAACTTCAATTCCATTTCCGAACTATCAACAAAATATTTACAAGAAAATAGGTGTGCCTGTTAAAAAAAATAAAAATACTGAATAAAGGCAGGTGACAACCACACGACATTTCTGGACAGTCCTTTGTTATTTGCCCTTTAAAGCCTTATAACTACAGTATACCAAAAAAAATCCATGAACTAATAAAATGCAAAGCTTTTAAAAGAAAGACTTGCTCCACTAAATAAGGCTTTAAGGACGTTTTATATAGGAAAAAAAGTCCTGTTTTCTTGACTCTTCTAAGGCCTTGTGTAAAAAAAAAATAATCATAAAATAAACACCTTAAACTCTGTTCATTTTCAGCCATTCAATGGTAACAATGAAAACTTGAGCGATGCAAATGCCAGCAAAGCTTTTATTAACCTTTGCTTTTAAGGGGTACTTAAAATAATTGTATAGATGAGACTTATATCAGCATTAACACAGAAAGAATATTAATGGACAACTGTGATAAAAATAAAAGTTATTGGACAAATGTAACAATGAACAACAAAAGTTGCGTGCAGACTTTTATAACAACCAATGACTGATTCGAATGCAACCAGGACCGTACAATACCAGAGCGGTCCACTGCTGTTTATGTTGTGTTTTCCAGAATTGGCTAGCATTGGATCTCTATCATTTTGTCTTCTTTTCAGTAGCCAATGTGTCATGGAGTTTAGACACACATTTTTCAAACTGGTCCATGACCAGGGTTCCATTCTCATCAAAGAAAGCCCCCACAGACTTCGTTATCTCCTGCTCCCGTGAGTGTTTGGACTTTCCATCCGTGAAGGACACTCTTAGAGTGTACTGGTCATCAAATCTGCAGAAAGTAGATATCACAACACACGGTTAACCCTTGGAAATGAACACAAATAAAAAAAAAACATTTGCTAAGCAGGACTTCAGTCTCAATTAAAAACATAACCATTGACTGTCAGAATAAAAGATATGGGGAAAGTGAACAGTCCACATTTTAAGTAACAACCTTTTCAGACTAGATGAAAGCTGCCATGTGTGGTCAGGGTCCATGCCAGCAGGGTCTTTCTGAACCGAAACAAGGAAGATGTTCTTTTCTTGGTAGGATGTGTATAAAGTTAGAATGCCCATCATTATGAAATACGTAAGGATCAGTTAAGGATAACAGGGATCCAAACGGAAGACATGAAAACACATGACAGCAAGGTTGCAAAGCTATTAAAAAAAAAACATCAACAGCATAAGTCTATGTAAAGGTGGACATAAATGGGATTAATTCAAATGTGTACAGGCCTTTAAAGCACTGGTTCTCAATGCCAGACCTCAGGATTCGGTGCTGCTGGTTTTCATTCTAATCCTTTAAATCTGGGACATGGAACACCAAGTGGGTGAATTGAACCACCAGGTAAAAAAAAGTTTAATTGCTTCCCATTTGAACTATTTGAAGAGCCTTTTCGGGGGACTTAAGTGGTTGAGTTGTTTACCTGGTGCTTCGAGCAACAAGTTTAAATAGTTCTTCACAATAAAATGTTTAACCTTTTTCCATTACTAACTCATAGAGATTCCCCCACCGTTTCAAAGTAAAGGACACATTAAGGACCTTTTCTATTTTTAGAGTGAAGTCCCTGATTAGGTGATTGCAGTAAAACACTGGAGTGGAACTGGGATCAAGGGGCCGAGTTGAATAACCCCATCCTAAAGTTTGACAATTTTGAAAAATTAACATGACCTCAAACTGTAAATCATAACATTTGACAAAAACAATAGTAACATTGTGTTTCCCATAAAAGGATATGATATGACACAGATTGCCAGGACTGGTTTGGACTCAGGGAATGGATGAAGGAAGTCCCAAATTAAAGCTACAATGGCGAAGAGGCAGGAGATTGTACAAATAAGGAGACGTCCATCGACGAGATTGAAGTTCTCAGCATAGCCATATTTCTCCAAAAGGACCTGATTAATGTTGGAAAAATTGAAAATGTCACAACCATATACTTTAAAACATACTAAAGGGTTAAAATCAGCAAAGTAGGGCGTGCAATGTGTCCCCAATTGTACTGTATGCAAACCTTCTTTGCTGCATCATCAAGAGAATTCTTGACAGCTGCACCGTCCCATTTGTCAATTTTTACAGGTTTCTCATCAATCCTCCACTGAAAACAAATGACAATGGTCAATAGCATGAGAAACACAGTTCTTTAATACACCCCCCCCAACTAAAATACAAGACTTACTGGAGGTGCATGTTAGGTTTCAAACCTATTTAGATAAATGTAGGTAACTCTACGAAATGACCCTCATATGGTCATATTTGAAGCCCAGTTGATATGCTCCTACTCTAGACTGACACATAAGACCTTGAGTGGTTGTCCACTGCAGGTCTAACTAGTAAATTGTATGCATTTAGTGAAGTTATCCGACAGCAGCATATGCTGTTGATAGTAGCTTACAGTTTCCTGTTATCTAACTAGCGCGTAGTGTAAAACCAGGAACAATATTAGCATGCTAAAGCTATATCTGTGCAGTCGATGTGCAGCTTCTCTCAGCGTCTTTCTAAGTGAACACACATACAATGTTACAGGTTAACTAGATGCTGTTTCCACAACCAAGGCTTTTACAGAATCTCCATTAACTTAGGCAAATACAACTAGTTACCTTGCTGGCTCGCTAGTTACTATTAGCTAACAAACTCAAAATGAACGGTTTTGTCTGGCGGGCATTCTTACAGCGAGGCAAGAAAAAAGTATCTAGGCCGCCAAAAAAAACATGCACCACACTGTAATGAACGATCGCTATTTCTAAAAGGAGCAAACCAGGTTCCCAAATAATTAACGTTAATATACAAATAATTCTTACTTTCTCAAGTAATCCATTCTTCCCATTTCTGGCTGCCATCTTTCCTGCCTGTACATTTGCGGTGTGTGACTTGGGACAATATGATTGGCTGACATCGTCATCATTTTTGAGGCCAACCAACGTCCGGTTCAATGCCAACTTTACGTCATCTCGGAAAATCGTAACTACGACTTTCCATTTCGATCTTCGTCAAAGAAGCAGGGGGCAGAAAAACAAGTAATGAAACTACTGTCATAATATGGTTATAGATATTGAAATGGCACAGATCAATATTTCAAATTGTATTAAATATTGTACACTTAAAAGTATAAATGCAACATGCAAAAATGTAGAAGATTGTACCGAGTTACTGTTCTTATAAGGTCAAATTGGTTGGTTTAACTAAATCTACTGAGCCCTGATCTTTGGATTTTACATGACATCACATTATGCTATATACAGATAAGCATCAATTGTTAGATACCTTAAAACATGAGTAGGGGTGTGATCAGAAAACCTGTAGACCAGGGGTGCCTTAAACAGTTTCACAGTGTCTGCAGTTTTTCGCTCTCACCTTGTACTTCATTGACATAGGTTACTGATTGGTTAGTTTCTACCCTCACCTGGTTGTTTAAGTGAGAACTGGGAACCAATTCATAGGAAACCTTAAAACCTTTTTAAAAAATCATTTGTACACTGCTGCATTGAAGTTTAGTCAGGCTTCTCTCTGAGTAATTGTATTAGTAAAAATAACATTATTTCAATGTTTTTACAAGTTATACCATTTTCTTAGCACTTCAATAATTTATTTATTACACATTTTGGTTTGTCTTCATCAACAGTGTTGATACTTTCTCAATCCACTGAGTATATTTTCTGGAATGCTAATACTATAAACAGAACAACATACATATAACTTTTTCATACAGTTAAGTGAAAGTAAAGACAAGACAAGCACTTGTATGAAAAGAAAAATTCAGCAAACATTGTGTTTAAGTGTTACGTTTGACAATTCCTTCAGAATCTGGATGGACACGACTGAGTATCCTTTAAAGAATAGTGCTGTCAATGAATCATGTAGGCTATAAAAGTGGTATTCCAATGACTCAAATCTAAATACCTAACCTTTAACAAGGAGAGAAAACATAAAACTGGAGAAATTATGACAAGGTAACCAGAAATTAGCAATTTGGCACTAACCTATTTCTCCACTCCATGCTAATGGACATCTAAGATTGTATTTTGACACAGGAAAAAAGTTTAACCGAATAAGAAATGTCTTGATCAAAATATAATAGCCCTTAGAAAAAGCTGCTTATACAATATAGTAGCTAGAAGTCAAAGATGAAAAAAGCAATGTTTAATGTCCAACAGCAATATTGAATAAAACAATTATTAATTAGTACTATCACAGTCAATCCATGAATAATGCTCTTTAATTACAAATCCATCCAAAGGCCACCCATAAAGCTTGGGTAATGGTATAGCTTTATGAGGCTGTGCCATAACTATGTAATTCCATAAGACAATGTTAACTATAATACAGACTGCTAATAACAGAGACATTTTTGTTTGCAGTAGCCAAAAAGAGAGTATTTAAGTGGAAAAACTATGTGAAGTGTAGAGGTAGAAGCATGTTCATTAACATCAACAGAAAATGCATACTAGTATTGCATTTGATCAGATCATCAGGTAAACTGCGTGTGCCAAGAAAATGAACTGCTTTTTCAGAGCAATGCAACTTACACTTTACAAATGTTTTAACAATGCACATGTCAAAACAATAAAAATATTTTACTAAGAGCTATAGGACCTTAAAGTAAACTTCCATATTTGAATGTTCAGACAACACAACACTGGATCAGCTCCTTAGGTCAGAGTTCTATTTGATTATAGTAATTTAGTGGTGACTTGCATCTAGTACAGAGCTGAGCGTTATAAGGAGTTATAGTGTCCTAAAGACTGTTGAACAAATTTTTTTCATTTGATTACCATGTTCAAGACAATGAAGCAGTCTTGTGTTGATGTCTCCATATTCTCAGAATGGTTTTATGGCCAACAAGATGGTTAGAGGCCTTAACTGGGGAAAAACATGTTCTAGGATAGTCACTGTCATCTGTCAGTTTTTTATGTAGTCAACTAGTAGGGACTTCAACTTTATTGGCCGATACCTCCCGATGATCCAGTTATGATGACCCATATGGGAAAGTGAATTAGACCCAGATCTTTTGCCATGTTAGTTGGAATATGAATAGGGGGTCTGACAAAGCAATGAAAACACAATCTGTCCACACATCCTTGGCTGAGATAGAATCAGTTTTAACAAAACTGAACATGTAGATGTTCAGATGACTGCACAGTACAATATGAATTAAAACAACTTCAAACAATTTGCTGCTATTTTTAGGAAGATTATCCAAACTCACAAACCATTAATATAGCATATTATAACAAATGTATGAGTAATTGCAAAAAAAATACAATTATAGTATCTAACATTACAGCTAAATAATGTTTGGAGAAACAAAATCAAATGAACTAAAACAATTTTAAGGCTTAATTCATCTTTAAATGCACTGACTAATGTATGGAAGACATTGGATGACTGAATGATTTAAAAAGAACAATAATATGCATTTAGTAATTGCATTTAAAATGTTTATTCTTTTGGGAAATTCTTCCTGATCTTCGTGGATTGCATTCGATTTGGTTTTCACTGGACACCCAGGACCGGAGAAAATACTTGTCTGGACTTGCCTTTTGTTTGTCTGCTATCTGCTGTTCTAAGTCAAACTGTCTTTGAAGTTTCAGTGCTAACTGTCTGTCCTCTCTCTCTTGAATGTACAGGTCAGTCTGCGCACATTCTATATTGAAACCTTCTTGACTCTGCGATTTTGGCCTCTTCGGTGTTGGCCCTGTCTCTTCCAGGTGTTTGGTCTTCTGGCTCCTCTTCTTGCCCCTCCTTGAGGTAGGTTGGTTTTGCGAACAGTTTCCATTGTCCAACTCATTTATTTTATACTGTGAGTCCTTTGACTTAAGTTGGCAACACTTAACGTTGGCATTTTTATTATGTGTGATTATGGTCTGATTATGATGCAATGACAATAGCCCACAATGGGATTGAGGTACCACTAAGGACTCAGAAGAAACCCCACATCCTGTAACAGTAACCTCACTACTAAAAGGTAAAGATGGAGTATGGAACTTGGCAGAATGTTTCTGAAGTGGAGTTGTCTCTCCAGTGGCCTGGTCAAATATCAGTCTCCGTTTATTATGCAGAATAGTCCTTTCATTCTCTAGTCTAGAGGAATCAGCCTTGGCATATGTACCCAAACATTCTTTTGCTGTATTTGCTTCTGGAGCGCATCCAAATGGCTTGACTTCCTCCTTTATCAGGCTTGGTTTGAAGACAAGATCCTCGTTCACTGGGGTGGTCAAGGTACCCTTGGAGATTACTTTGACAGACTGCCGGTCCACCTCTATCTGTTTCCATTTCTGGAGTATAGTTGGACTGGCTTCATAGTTGGTGGGTCTTTGCAGGCTTCGGATCAGGTTCCGGGGAGTAGACTTCACAATGGTGGGCTCCATCACTCGTCCATCAGGTAGCCTTTTAGGTGGGGTACATGGTGAGCACACTATTGGCTTAAAGTGATTCAGCTCCTCAGAGATACTGTCATTGCTCTCAGGGCTAATGGACCTCTCCTGTTTAGACTGGGGGATCAGGAAAGGTGTCGATGACGCCATGATGACACCTCGCCAACTGTACCTCTTGTCTTGGATAGTGATGGGCGCCGAAAGAGATCGGCTGTTCTCAGAGGACAGAAGGATTCCTGCGCTGTAGCTGTGAGGAATACTGGCCTGTGGATATATAACAAACTAACATGAACTGTTACACTATTAAAAACAGAACTAACGTTTTAAGCATTTTAGATCCAAACAGCTGATTTGACCATTTGGAAACCTTAATTTGAAGTACAGCATCATACTTTGTCCAGTCCAGGAAGATGAGTGGAGAACCTCATTCTTTGTCTTCCCTCCTCTGTATCAGTACAGCTCTGGCTTCTCTGCACCACATTGGTCTGTATACCACTGTAGAAAAATGGGATGGAGTAAGTAACTTCATTCAAAGTGCAAAAATCTTGCATTTACAATCAATACCTCAATGCCTTAGAAAACATGTGCAAATAATCGATATTGCAGAATACAGTTAGTTTTTTTTGGTAGCAATTATTTATTACGGTTATGTGAAGCTATTATTTACTAAGCAGTTGCAAGCACCCCTCAATGTTAAAAATAATACAAACAGTGATAAAAGAATCAAGGGGATTTCAGTACTCTCTGTTGAAGGCTGCCGAGATCTTTGTTCTTCTAACAAATGCAGACACATTTCTGGTTCTCTTTCCAATAGGTTCTTCATTCTCAGAGTCTGACTGCAACCCATAGAACTGGAAAAGAGAGCTGTAAATCTCAGCATCATTTAAATGTTTGTCATTTAGCAGAGGCACTTATTCAGAGACTTACAGTTAAGCCCTTTCATCATACGACTCATGATGTTCACACTTGATCAATGTGAGGCCAAACATTACGAGGAACAAACGACTCAGTTAAGTCTATGAGGTCCGCCGTTTTTACAGAACGAGACCTGAATAACTCTGCTTACCTACTTTAATGTGTCTACATACACATGGTATTCATAGCTGTATGCATAATGATTGATACATAGTTTTAAGATGGCTAAAAGATAAAATGATATATAAAGAAAGTTGAGTGAATCGCATTCCTCTGATAGACTTTTCTACTCTCTTTTTCTTTATCTTCATTCAGTGGGACCTGATAAGAAGGTAACTTAGGCAAGTGATAACTGATGGCATCAATCATTGACAAGATCTGCGCGGTTGCTTTAAATCAGTGTTCTGTGCCCTTCTTCAACGCTGGAATTTGTCAAAGGTATAAGATGACGATATCAATACACGGCCATTTTCTCTAATCCAGTTCTAAAACTGGGTGATTTAAGTAACTAGCAATGGATCATTTTTATGTAAAAGAACCAAGCACCAATGTGAATTTCATAAAAGCATGTTTAATCCAGTGTCAAATAAATGCCAAGGGTTTTTAAATAAAGGCATTCACTGTTTAATCATTTCAACCACATACCAAAAGTAAAGTTTGAGCAATTACTTTGCTTTCCAAACTTTTTTAAATTACCAAACACCTAATACAAAAGTCTTAAAAACTATGCAAACCTTGCCAAATAATATTTTTACTCATAGGTTTGTTGAGAAAAATGTGCCTAGTTTATTGGTAACAAGCATTACGTTAAATGTTCGTCAAATTGTCTAAGTCATAGCTGACTACAATGTTTCTTTTAATCATAAAGATGCAGTTAGAGACTTTTGTGAATAACAAACTATTTCTTCAAACCTCCCATATTGGGATGGAGGTGTAATATGTAATTTAAATGTGTATAACCTATACATAGAGTAATCATCACATCTGTAAGCCATGATATTCCAAGTCTGAAATCGAGTGGGTTTGATGACATGGGCCACATATTGGTACATACATGACTCAGGAAACAATTTTCAGGGACTCTTTTCTACAACAGTTGGCTAAATCGGCTCAGATATTCAATCGTTTTGGGAAAACCTTGTCACAAAAAAGAGAGATTTTGCTAAAATAACAATTGTGTTTTTGTATACTGTAAAATTGATAAAAGCAGTCCTTAAGAAAAATGATTATGATTTGTCTAACTTATAGTTTTTGTTTGGGATACATTTTAAAGTAAAAAATATTCTTTATATTCTCATATTCTCAGCGCAATCCAATTATTCAAAATATTCGCAGCACAGTGGAAAAACACACAAAAATCAGTATTGCTACTAGTGTTAAAATAATCCAAGGAGCAATATTACCTTTACTTTTTGCTTTACATTCTCTGGTATGCTCTCTCCAGGTTTGGATATCTGAGCAGGCGACCGGAAAAGCTCTGGGAAAATGTTAAATGTTCAATTATTCTGATTATATAAATATAATTATAGCCACAAAATTATAAATACAGTATCTACTTCAAATGCTTCAAGTATTTTAAATTACAGTATTACATTGAAAAACACAGCTAGTAGGCCTTCAATACCGGATGTCAAAACAGAAGCTCCTCCCACACAAAAAAGTTCCACACAAGTCTGGACAAGTCAAACTAATCTATGCCCAGACAAGTACATCAAACTGGGATTTTTCTCAGGTCCTATATAATGGCCTGATTGGTTTTGGAATCACCCTTCAAAGGCGCAATTAAGAAGAATATGTCTGGTTTCAATATAATTAGTTACAATGAAACATAAAAACGTTCGAATTCCTAATACGACAACAAAGTAACACACTTGTCAACTTGAATATAGTTATGCGCTGCATTATGTTGCTAGCGTTATGCTCTTGTAAATAACTACAGGTCTATAGTCGTTGCCAACACGGAATTTACCGCCAGGTAATGTTTGTCACGAATGAAAAGATAACTACCCAAATAAAATAACCGTTCCTTGTTTAGTGTTCGGGATCATAATGGCAGGTATCGACTAGGAAACGCATTTGGCAGACAGAACAAAATCCTTACGAGCTACCAAACAAACCCACAACAGCGTAGCCTAAAACTTAATTTTAATCACCAAAATGCTGTAAAAAAAATAAAACTTCAAAAGAACACAGCGTACCTTCTCCAATAGTCTCACTGTCTCTCTGCTCCATTTTCTTCTGACATCGTTCTGGATAACTCTTTCGAACCATTTCCCCGAGTTCGGTGTTTACTAGGCTTTTCTCCCGGGACTGTTTACGGGCCCAGCTGGATACGCGCAGCCGGCAGAGTGGACAGCACAAACTGGTAAATTCTACTGTCCGCTTGAAACAGTGTAGACACACGGAGTGGCTACATGGCATAGTTACGGGCTCCAATAAAATCTCTGAACAAACCGGACACCTAGCCTCATCCAAGGTTAGCAGCTGTGAAGGTGTCCGAGTTTGCAGCATATCGGCGGGCCTGGCTTTGCATTTTTGCCCTAATCCCCTGATGGATCTGGCGGACCCTGTAGCCGCCATTTTCATTGGTCTCTCTATACCTTTTGAAAACAATCCCCGCCCAGTAAATGCATCAACGGCAGTAGAGGAATAAAAATTGGGTGCGCTTGATTTAGCTTGCCGGGTGAGCTGGATTAACTCCTTAGAATAGACCGTGCGCCCACGAGCTGCCCATATGACTGAGTAACTTGTTTTTTCCCCCCTAACAGGTGTTATGCAGTTTACTAGGTAGTAACAAAAATCGGACGTTTCGGCCCTCGACCACTGGAATTGGGTAGCCTGGCCTGGTGCAAAACACCACCTATCGCGCCACAGGTAGGCCTAAACAACCTATACTCTAGCTGGAATCTGAGAATGCATTTAATATGTTCTAATTGAGATTTCACGTGCCCACTGTCCTGGACTGAATTGACCAAAGCGTAGGCGTACTAAGTCACAGTCACTGCTATAATAATTATGTGCTGGTGTTGTTTATTCATATGTGAAGGCCAATTTGGCAATTATAATGTAAAACACAAGTTACATTCAAACTATGTGTGGATTGGATTGCCCTGTTGCCTAAACTTCAGTCTTCTTTTTAACTGTCCACTAATCTACACTGTCTGTACCAAACCACATGACCAGTACAAATTCAAAGTAATCCAATGTAATGATTTCCATAGTTTTATTACAAATGTGTCAATGTCTAAACACCTAATTTCAAAACATCGTAGACAATAATTGATAATTATGTCAGGCAAGTTGTAGCAAAATCAGAGGATCAATATCAACGCAAGCACGACAAAAACATGACAGTGAGGCCACATCAATGGATACTCAAAATAGTCACTGCCACATATTTAAAGAAAAACCTTAGTGCGTACTGTTGCATTGATTTAAAAAGTTCTGGAAAGTTCATGCACAGGATGAAACACGTTGTTTTACATGACGTGGGCAACACAGCATCTAAAAGAGAGCGAGATGGGGGGGGTAAAGTTTGTAACATTTCACTGGGAACCATATAGAAATCTATATTCAACAGCAAGGAAAACCCTGCACAATAGGCCAAGCTCTTAAAAACAGTTTATAGTAACTGCATGCAAAAACTGTTTAATTAACATACACAAATCCTTTGGCACATCCAAACGGTCCAAATGGTAGTTCTACTGGCAGGCAGACCGCACGACAGACCCCGCTGTAGTTTGAGCATCCCCATGGAATTGGAAATGCAGCTGCCTCATTTATGTCACCTGACAGTTCAGAAACAAGAACGTTTTTGACTACCTCTCTATGATGTTCCTTCATGTCATTAGTTTCTTAGATGTTAATAGTAACATAGTATCTCTAGAGAAGTGTCTGATGAGCAACTCTTAATTGCCCAACAGTTTAAGGTCATGCAATGGCTTAGTGCTGATCTCTAAATGGCAATATGTAATTCCATACCTTCAAAGCTAGATTTTACAAGACTCCTTCCAGTAATTCTGACTGCATCCTTTTTTACAAGTTAGTTTTCAATACTTACATGCGATGGCGATGAAAGCGAGGAGTACCAACAACTTTGCACAAGGATATTTCATGACGCCTTACTGATGTTGCGGTTCATGTGAATGGTTGCAATGCAACAGTTTCTCTCAGGTTAGTCAATTCGTTAGGACCAGTCTATGATTTTAGTTAACTCAATAAGACCCTGGTCATGAGTCAGAGGTGGTGCTTCAAATAAGGAGAAATAACGGATATGAAACGTGGACGGCACATAATGGAATTTAAGCGTATCGTGATAAAATACATTAGCCTATTCCTAGTCCTGTCTTTTTATTTTCTGAGTAACGTTAGAGCTACTATGTAAGAACTAAGCTTGCGACCTTAAGTCGCATTCAGCTCATTTTAACGTTATCCTTGAAATATGTCAGTCGTTGCTTGAAACCCAAGCTAGCTACACCCACCAAACTGAAGTAAGCGTAGTCTGTATTTTCAAGGACATTTTGTGGAAATGTTATCTATATTGCTTCAACTGTAGTGAATCATCTTTCAAAGGTACATTTTTCTTTCTACCGAGGTGGATCCCTTAAATGTTTTGCAATGAGATGAAGGCCCACCAACAAATACCACTAATTTTCCCATTAGACAGCTTTGCAAGCGTTATATCATTATACATTAATTGTTTGAAAAATATTAAGTTTTGCTAAACAACTATAATTTATCTTTTACGGTCTTTAGTACATACTCCTAAAATGCTTTAAATAAAAATGTACAAGCCATTAGCTCTGCAGAAGCTACACTTTCTTGAGTCCAAACAGTAGCACATACATGTTAATATATGTTAATATACAAACTAATTAATTCATACAATCTGTTGTCAAATAGGTCTTATCAAACAATAATGAAATACAATATTTTTTAATAATAAAGTAAATAATGCATAATAATGTCTGCATTTCTACACTGATAGACCACAAACTGTTGTTTCCAAGGAGGTTAGTGTAGGGAAGCAGAGTGGGCAGAGATAAACATGAGGCATGATTTTGCATGCATTTGTATTTTGTCCTTTGGGAACTCCTACTCAGTGATTTCTATGTGAGTTATGTGGACAAGGTAAAATATTTTAATCTTGGTTACAGAATATATTGAGATCAGACTTTTAATTGATGAGTAAATCTAAATGCCAGGCCAGTTCCATCTCGCTTCACTCCTGCTGCACAGCCACCAGGCTTCCTCTCACAATGCAGATTGGAGATAACAACAAAATTATTCAGATTATACATTCGGGGGACCAATTTTGATTTAATTTAAAGGGCTTTATTGACACAGAATCTTTTTTACATTTCCAAATAACGTGGAGTGTAAGTTATATTAACAAAGAAAGAAACAAAAACAAATCTGAAATTCTAACTAAAATGTACACACAGGTTTTAAACATGGATAAAGGTATTTTGCAGTGTTATAAATATGTGCAATATTAATAAAAAAAAGGTGCAATATATTTACAAAATAAAGACATGAATATGGGTTCACGGCAACAGGTCACAAATCTTATTAAGATTTTGGGAGTTTTTAGATGTTTAATTTTATTTCCAATTATTTTTGGGGTCTGTATGTTGTGAGAGAAATATGTGACTCTGTGGTCACACATTTGGCAGGAGGTTGGACAGTGCAGCTCTGGTTCCACATCAATTTATGGAGTGTGCACGTGGTCTGTCCTTTTACCAGAGCCAGGTCTCTGAATAGCGAGGCCATGTTAACTGAGTCTGACATCATCCATCGATCTCCTTGTCCTATACATACGCGATTAATACTTTCTCTTAGTGTTGTTTGAACACTGAAACGCCAGGGGTTAATGTATTCGCATACAACCCCGTCCAGTTGGTGGCGATAATTCACCGTTCAGCTTGTTGAACTGCCACTAATAATAAAAGAACTACTCCAATATGGCTTCGCCCATACAGGTCAGCCATTCGAACTGTTTATTAAGAAGCGAAGATTGAGTAATTAACAAACTCGGAGTAATTATGGCAATTGGAAAACATTTCGACTAGCGACTTTTATCGTATCGTTGGAAAATAGACATAGCTCAAAATATTCCTCTGTCATTAGTCACGTTACTCAGAAAACCAGAATGGAGCCAGCTAGTATTAATTGACGATTTACTGTGACATTGTAAGTCTTCTAAAAAAACACGAACAAAGACTTTCCCGTCAAAACAGTAAATGCATCCTTCAAAGGTTGCTGTTGAAGTGATCCGGTTGGGTCGAATTTCCTATTCGCGTGCATTACGGGTACAGCAACTCTATGTCAGAAGACACCTGGATTCTAAAGACAATTTCCACAATACCCTGCTACTGTGCGAACACCCGCCTGTCTACACCATTGGAATCAGACAGGCACCCTACCCAGTCGAGGAGGAGCAGAGACTGAAATTCCTTGGCGCTGAATTCTTTCGTACCAACCGTGGCGGACTCATAACTTTCCATGGTCCAGGGCAGCTGGTTTGCTACCCAATTATCAACTTGGTCTGCTTCAAGAAAAGTGTGCGATGGTACGTGTGTGAACTGGAGAAGACTGTCATCAACCTTTGCAGAAAGTATGGGATAAAAGCATCCACTTCTCCAGACACTGGAGTCTGGGTTGGAGACAACAAAATATGTGCTATAGGTAGGTTAACTTCAGTCAGCAATGATGACAAATATCTTTTTTTTTGCAAATATAATGTTCTTAAAAATGGATGCTATTACATATTTCATAGGAATCCATTGTGGGAGATACATAACATCTCATGGCTTGGCCCTGAACTGCAACACAGATTTGGGCTGGTTTAAAAACATTGTGCCATGTGGGATTGAAGACAAAGGTGTCACATCTCTCAGTCAAGAACTGGGAAGGGATGTCTCCGTCGATGAAGCCATCCCACAACTGCTGGAAACGTTCAGTGCTCAGTTTGACTGCACACTGTTTCATGGAGAATATTCTAATAGCAATTAAATGCTCAGTGAATTAAACAATCCCACAATCCTGTTTTTGTTTACACTTTCCTCTGTCTCATCCATGCAAAATGGTCAACTCCACCTGTCCACTAAAAAACTATTTTCCAGCAGGCATTGTACTATGAAGGTGTCACTGCAATGCACATGTTGGTCTGGATTGTTCTAGCTGCTGGAAGTTATGCAAGGATTTTCAGATTGAAAGTCCTACTGCATTGGCGGGCGAAACTTTTTTTTGCACACTATTGCATAAAGGTCTACTGTTTTTAACAGCATTGTATAATAATAATGTTTTGATCTTTAAATCTCCTACAACTGCTAATGAGTTGTTGCAATGAGGCAGATACATAATTGTAAATTGGACATTGTGAAAAGAAAAAAAAGTATTCCATATTTAAAAAATGTAACTGCTATGGAACAATACAGTTGATTGTGTTCCTGAAACAGCACTCCCTTGCTTGCCTTATTGTTTTAATAACGATTCTTCCAACCATACTTATTTGGCTGGTTGACATTTAACCATATGAGAAATTGTGTTGGATACAAGCAGAGATGAAATAAAATGTGTGGTAAAGCTTACAGCAACCCTCCCTAATTTTGGACCAGTCTCCCCCAACTCTTTTTGAAAGCAGTAAAAATTCTAAAACATAAGCGTTACCAATCTTTTTTTTTTTTAGACCAAATAAGCCATATGAAATGTTCAGATTATTTGTAGATTAAGTGTGAATGGGACAATATAGTTATCAAATATCTATACTTCATATTGGAGAGTATGGTTTTATATAATTCCTGACATTTTCTTACATTAATATTTGAGTTTTCAGAAAATTCACTGGGACAGTGAGGGCTCCTTTAAATATTTAGTTGATTTATTCAGTACTGTGAGTTGCTCTGGAAGTCTGGATATGATCCAAACAGTGTTTTCTATTAGTAATGTATACTATTAAGTAAAGAATTTTCACCTATTAAACTAAGTTCTTGAAATCCCAATTCCATCCCCAGCGATTCTTTGCCAGCATGTGTTGCCCCATGGAGCTCCCAACCAGATGTCAGCAAAACAGTAATATGTCTGGAACCTTGACTGTATTGGACAGCTTGGAAGTACAAAATAGTGTGTTATGGATTAGGGAGAATGGAGATTAGGGAGAATTGGATTATTGCACATGCACAGGCTACTTTAGAGTGTTTCCCAGAAGAAACATCCTAAAACATGTTTTACTGTACCAACCTCCTTTCCTATGTTTTGAACAATAGGCGTTAATACTATTGAGGGGACGTTCCAGTATTTTGACCGTTTTTAAAAAAAAAAACAAACATTTTATTAAGTAGGATCCTTTCGAGTCAGTCAGTAAAATGAATTCATTTTTCGAGTAATTTCGATTTGTGGAGCAAGCCAGTCCCCCCTAGCGGCAAACGAGATGTTGCCGGCTCAGCCGTTCACAAGTCTTTTCCATGTAAACAGAGGCTGGGTTCAATAAAGCTGTGTCTATCATATCACTCAACAGTCAATACATGATATTAATTACTGCGTCCAATTATTAGTCCTCAACGTGTCTTTTTTTTCTTTTTCGACTGCTCTCTACATACTAGTCAATGAGGCAAAGGTGTTTGTCGATTCACAGAGGTAGGTAGGTCAGCGTATGAATTGCGAGTGAAGTAGAATTCTGCTGCCAGCCGTTTGAATGGTAGAAACATTAGTTCTCGAGTCTAACTTGGACAAACATTTGGTGTATTTTTGGATGCTGTACATCTGTGTCTATCATGGCAGTCAATCATCAGCGAAGTATGTTATTTTATTTACGTAAGTAACGACTCATTTTTTGTGGCTAAGTAAGAAGCCTCGTTAAAAATAACGAATCCTTCGATAACAACACATCACTGGCAACCTGATGGCTCTGTTCTGTTATAAAAATGTTACAGTAAAAAATATAACCCACTGTCGGTATCTATTTTGGTTAGGCTATTACAATTACTTCCGCCCAACTACTATTAAATCACATTCAAAAAATGTAATTTTATAGTTAATTCATGCAATAAGGAATGTATTTGCTATACACAGGAAATATGTAGATGCATGGGAAAAAAACACGTGTTATTAACGAGTGTCCTTTATTGCAGTGTTAAAGGTTCCCTGACGTCATTATTTGTGTCGCAGACGAACTACAGCAAGCTAGCTAACTAAAAAGACAACTTTTGAGAGTACCAATATATGGCAGCCTGTTAATGGGGGGGGGGGCGTTATTGCTACGCTTTCGTTACAACTTACAGCTAGCATCGTTAGCCTGCGTTTAGAGAGTTCAAGGGGGATCACTAGCCTTACAGAGATGTCAGCCGCTGCTGTACTGTAGGTAGCTCGCCACGGTACCGTTAGTCTGTTAGGCAACGTTATCTAATTACGCTTAAAGGTTTGTTAGCGAGACAATCACTTTGTAATCCTGTTTGCTTTCGATTATATTTTAGCTATGCAGCTAGCTAACTACAATTGTTTTGTGACTTTGACGCACACACAGAAACCGTGAAAACCGATAAAGACTAAATAACGTTTGCTGTCTCCTGTCCGACAAATAGGTCGTTAGGTTCTAGGTAAACTCAGTAGTTCTGCAGACTAACGTTGGTTAGCTTTATGTCTTGCTCCACATTAGCCTGTTATGGAGAACAACGGTGACCTGGAGCTAAATTGCCATGCAACCGGGGACACGCGACTTGATAAGGCTATATGCCAATGGATAACGTGGGATAAGGTGAGTTGAACGTTATTGTCGTCATCATCATTGAGTGCTGAGTTGGTATGTCAGGTGTACATGCCTTGTTATGGCCTTTAGCACGGTCGTCTTCTGAAATCCTACTTTGTGTGTGTGTGTTAGTACACAGTGAAGCTAGTTAAGGAGGGTCGAGGTCTTAGTCTGGTCTCAAATGTTGGTGCTTACATTCCACTTCTTATCATATGCCAGAGAGTGGAATGTTAGCACAAACAAGTCTAGAAGCCAGGCCATAGAGGACCCACATTATTTTACCTATTTTATGTCATGTTTGGAATCTAACGTCCAGAGCCAGGCTGACCCCAAAGCTCATACTGGAGTCCTAGTTTAGAAAGTACATATAAGCAAATGATCTGCCTGACCCCCACTCTCCAAATGTCACTGCCTTCTACCAGGCTATGTTGTCAGATGCAGACTGATAATTTGTAAGGCCCAGAATCTTAGCTTTAAGACTTGGGAGGATATTCTGTATATACAAATGCTTTGAGGAATTTATTGTTAGGATTCGTTTGTAATCTGGTTAAACAAACGTTATCAGGTTTAATTTAGCCACAGCCAATATTGTCATTGTTTAGTTTCAGTGTGGCCAACTACAATGTAAACTATGTTAGTGCTGTGGGTATTGTGTTTTTCACTCAGTCGGCAAGTACCTTTTAAAAAAATTAGTTTTAAAAGTTTCAGCCAGTTGTGAAAGTGGTGCTCTTGTGTCCCAGTTTTATGGTGTACGACAATCTCATGGCCCAATATGTCACCCATTTCCTGTGACGGTTTTTAAAATGTATTTTCTGTGTTGTATGTTACAAATCCAACCTAAATGCTATACACATTTTGTGTATGATCCCACAGAAATGCACTGTGCCTCTTTAACATGGCATTTATTACTGTACATCAGTGAGGGATGGTCACAGTGATGTTGTTCTTTCGCTCTCAATCAGAATCCACGGACCAGAGCCCAGATTGAGGCCCTGTTACAAGACGGACATGTGGAGGAGCTGAGACGTAGGCTGCTCTCCAGGATGACGTTTGGGACGGCGGGGCTGAGGGCAGCCATGGGCGCCGGGTTTGCCCTCATTAATGACTTGACCATCATCCAGTCCACACAGGTCAGTAATCCTCCCCCAAAAATGACTCTGTCAGATGTTATCGAAGGTATAGACTTGGCGGTATTCCATTGTCCTGTACTGTGTGTATTTAACAACGTTCTAACAGTGTTTAGCGTTATCCGAATGTGTAATGCTTCTAACGTCTTAATACCTTTTCTTTTATGTAGATGTTTTCAGGAAAACTATTCATGTCTCGATACATTTTATTGCCATTCAAAACCAAAACCAGGCTGCTAGTTTTTGTTGTAGCAATTCTTCCAGTAACACTTTTTGCGTGTCTTATTTTCACTCCTCATTCTTCCAATTAATTCCCCAAACTATTCCTTTAGAATCACCCATGTTTAGCACCCATAGTTTAAATTATTTCTCGAGCTTAGACTACTTTAAATATGTCTTATTTCCTCTTGGTTGGTCTTGTTAAACCACTGCCGTGATCTTTTTGAAGTAAAAACACAGTCATGAGTAACCGTGCTGTCTTGTGCAATGTTCTCAGCGAATTTTAGGTCCACCTTTACTGAAAGGTCAATGAATACTGCACACTAAAGGTGGTGGAATCTCCAATACCCAGTAGTTTTCCTATATGTTATTGTGTATGGTAGAGACTCCACCACCACTTCGGTGCTTTATCAATCACTCATATACTCCGAAACACGTCCAACCAAGCCTTTAACATTGGTCCTGGCATTGCTGACTGCTTCTCCTCTAGTGTAGTTTTGCCTAAACAGCACTACTGGTCTAACTACATGGCATTCTAGCATCATGTCCCTTACATCCTTGAGAGATTCAAAACATGAATGTCAGCTGAAAATGTATTTTTACATGATATTGGTTATTTTTGCATCTCACCATTCATTTATCCCGTAAGGGATTTTAGATTCAATTCAGATTAGGTCTATGTGTCATTTAGGCTTTTCCCGGCTCTGTATTTTGATTACCGTGTAAATCTCTATGGGAGAAAGGGAAGTTTGTCAACATATATGCATCAATTCCCTGTACAAAAAAAAATCTTTGCTAAATATAGGTAAAAGATATAAAAGTCACGTTGTCCTACAGATATTCACAGTTATCAAAACGCCATGGTGGTGTAAGTCTACATGAAACAAAGACCTAATTTGAAGTGGATCTAAAAAGTCCATAAATAAGAAATGAATGGTGTACCAACAAAAGGAACGATTGTCAAGGTTTGCCGCAACTTTCTATGGGGATTATAACTCATAATAATTCCGGGGGAATTGGCATGGCCTTATAATTCTTTCATTCTCCTGATCCTCCTCACCGACAGGGTATGTACAAATTCCTGGCCAGGTCTTTCCCTGACTTTGGTAGCCGTGGTGTGGTGGTTGGATTTGATACACGAGCGCAGGAGGCCAGTGGTTGCAACAGTGAACGGTATTGGCTTATACATTTTTCTTTTTCTCTATAGGTTATAACAGATCATACCGCCACTTGCAAACACATAACTGGCCACATTAGTTACCAATACACTAATTCAGTACTTAACCTTAAAAAAAAACTGCTGCAAAGCCACTGTATTTCCAAGTTTCACCTTTTTTGTACAGGAATCTTGGAGGGGGAAGAAAGCATATGAATCCCTGTCCAATCCCTGTGCTTTTTGTGTATGTGATCCTTGAAAGATGAAATTACATTGTACTAGACCAGAATTAATATTATTTTAAATTTTATTTTCTTTCAAAGCCTTGCCCGGTTGACTGCGGCTGTGATGCTTTGTAAAGATATTCCAGTGTATCTGTTTTCCACGTATGTCCCCACTCCTTTTGTGGTAAGTTAATATATATATATTGATTTGAACCATTACACCTCATCTTAACCTGGTCACTTGTTTCCTCATTGAACATCAGTAGTTTTCCCTGTTTGCTGCGAAGTTGGTTTGCTATATACTTGTGACCTCAAAATTGATTTAGTTTTAATTGTTTTAATGTCCAGTTTCTGTCTTCAGGATAATATCTCCTAGTGCCATATCTGTATTGCCCCCCCCCCCCCCCCCCCCCCAAGTATTAAGTGTGTAAACACATGCAGTTTTTATTTGTATTTTAGTTCTTTCATTAGCGGGTTATGTTGTAGGTCTGTGGCTTGGGTTGCAGATTTGTAGAGGAAAAAAATCCAATGTAGTTCATGTTGCAATGACATTTTATTTAAAACATGTGCACGGTCTGTGTGTTTCACTACCCCCAGCAGTTCCCAAATCCTTAGTGTTTTGTGAACTTTTCTAGCCGTATGCTGTGAAGAGGCTAGGAGCAGCAGCTGGTGTGATGGTCACCGCCTCTCACAACCCTAAAGAAGACAATGGATACAAGGTATAATAGTTCTATTTCTTGTCACACTGGGACTGCTTGAATCAAGAAACCTACGCGTTTTCATAAGAAAACTGTTATTCCTCTTATAAAATATTCCTTTATTACAGTTATAATAATATCCTACTGGAATGTAGAATTAGGGCTGGCGTAGTGTCAGACTGACAGTCACCTTGAACGAGAAGTAATAATTGGCATCATTGTCTAAATAAGTTACCAGAATGGCATGGGCAGGATGTAAAGCTTCCCATCCAAAGTTCCACTGTCAGAACCATTTCTTTTTTTTTTTGAGAGAGGGTGTCGCCAAACCTTGGTAATTCAGCTATGCCGAACAATAACGTGATATTAAGCTGTGAATAGAATTTTGTTTTACATTTTCTTCCTTCTCTTCAAAGGTTTACTGGCACAATGGAGCCCAGATCTCTTCTCCTAACGACAAGGAGATCCTGAAGTTCATTGAAGAGAGCTTAGAGCCGTGGAGTGAGTCCTGGGATGAGAGTTTGTCCGATAGCAGTCCACTGAGGAGAGACCCACTGAGGGAGATATGCCATGCATATATGGAGGACCTCAATTCTGTTTGTTTCCACAGGTACCAATTTCGCATTTCGCTGGTAGAAACACGCCATCTCCATTTCCTGGTCGTAAGCAAACCACAATATACATTCATAGAGATTTCAGTGCGATTTTATTTTTTTGTGGTTTCTTTTATAGCCCATTTCACTAATTGGAGGCAGTCACTGTTTCTAAATCTCTGAAAATGAGCAAACCTCAAAAGCTGCCCCCGTTTTGAAAACCCTCCCTTTTAGGGTCGAACCCCCGTCAGGCTATAATCTATACAAAGCCACAGGAAGTTTGTCAACCAGGCTATCTTGCAGTGTTATTGTCGAAGGAGCGTTGCTGTCCAATAATTCTACTTAACAAGTACCCATCTACCCACCAATAGTGTGATTGAGTAATTTGCCAAACACAAATTCCTCAATCATTTCTACAAAACATAGCAACACTCTGACAGCTGGCTTGTTCAGCCATTGATGTTGAACTTGCTGTGGTATCCACCTCCTATCACTCATTATTTAAGGAGAATGGAAAAAACGCCCCAAATAAGGCTTTACTGTACGTGTTTTTATTCCTTTTAATCGCACCAGCCTTTAGAACCAATTTTCACTTTCTGTAATGACCTGGCCAAAGGCATTGTACTGCAAGATGAACCACCAAGAATAACATTCATAATGTAGAATTAATACTTAAATAAACAAAGAACACAGTATGCCAGGACGTAGACCAAGATCCAAGTACCCTAAATACAGATAAAATCTTAACACATGGACTCTGGATCAAACTGTGCATGTGACTAAGTATGTGACACTTTAGTTCTGGATTAACTCAGATTACTATATCAAACATGTCTTTGAGGCTTATGAAAACAATCTGTTTCACAGTGAAGGAGAACTGTCAAACAACCTTGCACTGATGGGGAACTTGTAATTATCACTGTTAACATACATCTGTGATAATTCAATATAATAAGATAGAAATATCCTGTGAATTTAGATTTTTATACTGTTTTTATTTTACTCTCCTGGCTGAAGCAACTCATTTGGTTTAATTGGTCAGCTCCAATCATCATACTAAGACGTGTTTTTTTGTTTTGTTTTTTAGAGAGCTCAACACCAAGTCCCCATTAAAGTTTGTGCACTCGTCCTTCCACGGAGTAGGACACAACTATGTCCAGCAGGCTTTCCGGGCATTTGGCTTCTCCCCTCCAATTCCTGTACCAGAACAGAAAGATCCTGACCCGAATTTCCCCACTGTCAGCTGCCCAAATCCAGAGGAAGGGGAGTCCGTTTTGGTGAGACGTTTTCAGATTCTCAGAGATTCTCAGCGCAGTCGGACAGAGCTGCTACACAAGATGTACAACTGTCCCTGAACGTGCATTGTAGTCAGTGCAGAAATGCTTGTTGGTAAGGTACTCCCCCTGCAGCACCAGGGAAATGGGGTTGATTCCCATGGAGGGTTGGGACAAAACAGAAACTCACTCACTGTCATTGACTCTGGATAAGTGTAAAATGTACTCTTGCCATGCAAGCCGCATGTAAGCAAAGCCTCACACTGGTATTTTTCACACACCCTTTTTCTTACGCTTAACAAATTAATGTGTACCTGAACCCTTGTTGTGGTTTGTGTGTCTTCTGTGGGCAGTGGTTTTGTTGTTTCTGTAACTTGTTGTTTGTTGTTGCAGGAGCTTTCCCTTCGCCTCGCTGAGAGAGAGAATGCCAAGATTGTCTTGGCGACAGATCCCGATGCAGATCGATTGGCTGTTGCAGAGCACTCCGACCAGTAGATTTTACCTACTCTATTAGGATGGAAATATAAAACCCTTTCATAGATTTATGCTGCTAGTGAAATGCACAAATGAAACAGTATTTTATTAGCTTTTCCTTTCCTGGAACATGTTTTCTTTTTTGCTGGTGGGATCACATTTGTTGTTTTCGTGTTCTGCCAAGGTGCGTGTGGAAGGTCTTCACTGGGAATGAGCTAGCAGCTCTTCTGGGATGGTGGATGCTGTTTAACTGGAAGGAGACTCACCCTTGCCAGGCTGATATGGGCAGGGTGTACATGCTGGCTACTACCGTGTCCTCCAAGATCCTCAAGGCCTTTGCACAAATAGAGGGCTTCCATTTTGAAGTATGTACTTTTTTTCTCTACAGATGAGTTAAGGTTTGCGGCAGTGGCAGTGCTTAGCTTTCTCTCCCATGGGCGTGAACCTTAAGCCAGGAGTCAACCCCCGCCCCCACCTGATTTCCCAACTAAAAGATAAGCCGATAACATAAATATTTAGTACTATTTTCCCAAAAATGAACACACGTTTCACGTGCCATGATGAACAGAAGCTTGTTATAAAGCTATGACAAAACATACCTGCTGTTATGAAACATCACTGCTAGCTGCCAGATCACACCTGTAATTTCCCCTTTCGCTATAAACTGCGATGCTGCTCCTGTCATTGTAACTATCCATTACATCGATCCATTATCTCTTGCTTCTGCTGCTCAACAACTTAACTAAACACGTTTCTCAAGGACACATATTATATTGAATTTTTATAATGTATTGCTTTTCTGTCCTCTGATTGGCATGCATCTACGTTCCATTTTTTTTATTTTCCACTGTTCAGATCCTTAGCAAACGAGCCGACAAAATCCGATGTTATACCCAGGGTTGCCAGATTCCCTGACCATATAGACCCAATCCCCCGCGGACTGTCTCATCTGGCAACGCTGGCTACACTCCAGGTCACAGATTAGTCGATCATTCAATGTATTATTGAATCATAAAATAATTTTATCACTTCAATGTCAACTAAATAGTATGTAGCAAATTTATCATAATATATATTTTTTTATGCTTGCTGTAAATTTTTTCACTTCTTGGGGGCCACTGTGATTGGCTGCCATATGTGCCGCGCACCCATTTACGCTCCGTCTCTGGACTGTGGACAATGTGGCCCCTGAGGTGTCAGATTGTTCAGGTTGTGCTGCTTTGCTGTTATCCATTGTAGCATCAGAGCCCTCTGATTTGCCACAATCTGGGGGTATATTCACTAGCAACTAAATGGACCTAACTGAAATTGTCCAATAAGTAACACTTTTATTCCACTTCAATGTGCACAAATCAGTACACCCCTTTTCCACTTGTTTCAGGAAACATTGCCTGGTTTCAAATGGATCGGGAAGAAAATACACGAGTTGGCAAAAACTGGGAACGAAGTGATCTTTGCCTTTGAGGAGTCCATTGGTAAAGAAATTCCTTTCAGGTCTTGCAAGATTTGCTTTGTGTTTTATAGTAAAGGCAGCTGGAAAAATAGTCATTTTTGTTGAGTCCACTGTTGTGAACAATAAAGTTTATTTAGTTTCTTTATTCTCCATTGGATCCCAAACTGGCTTACATCTCTAGTTAACACTGATGCTTATTTTCAATGAATCTGTTTTCATCATATCTACCAGCATATTACCTACTGAAGCTTTCAACAGCTGCACAGAAGTGAGAGTTGTAGGACACCATAGGCCTACTGGAGAAATGGGTCTCGATGTTGGTTGTGTCTGGTGTGTTCCAGGGTTCCTGTGTGGCAGCATGGTCCCTGATAAGGATGGAGTCAGTGCAGCTGTGGTTGTGGCTGAGATGGCCTCTTATCTCTACAACAAGAACCAGACCCTACATCAGCAGCTTCAAAACATTTTTGAAGTGTAAAGGGACCTTGTTGTTTCATTTTACTCCTATACCCGACATTCTGGTTCACTGTCAAAACCTCAATTAAACGCAGGCACAAGTCGCCGCCTGTCCCTGTTTAATTGTTGGGTGTCACAGCGTGCATTTTAGCAATATTTATGGCCACCAGTTGTTAATCCGGTGTCATTAAGCCAAATTGTGTTCCCCAAACTTGTGTGCTGATGTAATGGACAGCTAGCTTGAAGTGGCGCCCAGACCCGTCCCCAGGACTTGAGTGGGAATTCACCCACTGAAACTGTCTCATAGCGCTTCAAACTGGGTACCATAGCAATTCATACAGATTCTTCCCATTGAAAGGTTGTGATGTATTTGCATCGTAGCTGGGGCCTGTTATTTCGGCTTTGCTTTATTCGTCTACATTAAATATCCATTGTCGCTCACTTGTCCACTCCAGTGCTAATAACCTTTTGCTGTGTTTCGTCTCTCAGTTATGGCTATCACATTTCCACAACGTCTTATGTCATCTGCAAAGAGCCCCTGACCGTCAAAAGAATTTTCACACGCATCCGTAACTTTGAGGATGAGAACACGTACCCCAAATCCTCGGGTGGACACCGTATCATGCATGTGAGAGATGTGACCACGGGATACGATAGCAGTCAACCAGACAATCGTTGCGTAAGTCTTAAGGTTTTGGGGTGGCGTGGAGAGGTTTCATCGAGTGTGCTTCATATGGAACGGTTCTTAACGAGAGATAATGGTAGATACTCTGCTCATCCTGTCCCCCAGGTGCTGCCTGTTACAAAGAGCAGCCAGATGATTACCTTCACTCTGCAGAATGGGATTGTGGCCACACTTAGGACCAGTGGTACGGAGCCAAAGATTAAGTTCTACACAGAGTTCTGTGCTCCGCCTGGGAAAAGGTTTGTGTTAACTGTCCCTTTCTACTAACAATAACGCATTCTGGAGGATCATGTGCAGCAGGCTGCAGTATTATGGAGTATTCCAAATGTGCTGTATAGTGTTATTGTTTTAGTACTGTAGTGGTAGAGATGGTAAGTTGGACCTTGTTTTAGCTAGGTTTAAGATCAATAGCTGAGAATCATGAAATGAAGATAATGCCAAGCAAAAGACCAGCTAGCATTGTGTACAATTCTTCATATAAAATTTACTTTTGGATTTCAGTGATATCTCAAGTCTAGAGGAGGAGCTTAAAAAAGTAACAAATGCTCTTGTCGAGGAGTTTCTGGAGCCTGATAAGAACAACTTGATTCGCCGATCCACCTAGCTGGGCTTTTTTCTCTTGGTCAATGAACTATATAGATGCAGTTTGTATTGTGTTATACTGCTTGTGTTCTGTTACTGTTTCTCCTAACTGTGAAACCAATATTTATTTCAGTCCATTGCTGTCAGGGCTTTTTTCAGTTTTAATTTTCAATGTGGTTTGTGAGGATTGATAAGCAGGAGCAGGTTTTTAAAACAGAATCTGCATATCTGTGTTTTTTTTTTGTTGTCCACTGACAATTTCCCATTTTCATTGGGAACATGTAGCTTAAGGTTTACGCCAGGACAATCTGTGGCATTCCCTGAAAGTAAAATACGAGGTGTGATGAGATGTAGTCTTAACATCGGATTGTGATACATATAGCCATGGTTTAAAAACAGAATTCATTTTCTGGCTTCTTCTGCACATACCGCTGGTTATGTTGTTCCTGATGGGTTTGTGTGTATCAACAGTACCTCTCACATGTTGCATGCTGCTTCAAATATGTACAGTTGCTAAACTGTACCCAAAGGCCAGGTATTGTAAGTTAAGACTTTGCACATGTATGTAACGCAGATGGCACTACTGCCTTCCCATCTAAGGGTTACAGCTTCTTTCATTTCCTAGTCTTAACACTTATTGGTAAGCACTAATGACAATCCAGAAAGGAAGTATTGTCCAATACCCTCTCACTGTAATAACTAGGCCTGGTGTGAGACACTGTATTAACTAGGCCAAGTGTGACACAAAAAATTGCAACCAATAAACAACAAGTGCCACTGTGTTGTTACTATTTAGACTTTTGTAATGGTGATTGGTGGGGGTAGGCTTGATTGATTGGGCCGTTATATTGGTTCTTCAAATTATTGGAGATAATAATTGCACGATCCAAATAAATGACTAGTTTCCATTCATTCTAAATTTCTTCACCTGAATGCCAAAGTCTGTTTTTGTGTGGCTAAATCCATTTGTGGCTTTCTTGCTAAATATGACACTGGTTTACTTCATGTTCTCCAAACCAACCAGAACTTAAATTATGAAATTTGAGTACATTATATATTTATATATATTTTTTTTTTTTTATGCATTAGATTTAGCACATGCCTCAATTCAATACTACCTGTATGAAAGAATATTGTACATATTAAAGATATCAGATGGCTCACTAAAATAAATTATTTAAATGTCAGAATATGAATAAAGAGCATATATTTTCATTTGTTTCTAGATGGACAACGTTTGCTGAGATTACATTTTGTTGGAGCAATGTATTACTTTTCCTTTCAATGTTTGTACTATATCTTTGTTTTTCAATCCAAATGTGAACACTCCCCTGCATTTTCTTGTTACATGCATACTTTTTGTTATTGCAACAATGAAAGCTGGTTTGTCTCAAAGTGGTTCATGATCTGTTTATTTTGAAAACACCAAATAGCTGTCCTGCTACCCTGAAAAGCAGCACGATGATGAGCAAATAATTTCTCCATAATCTTTTTCACAAATTGTATTGACATTCATAATCATGTATGGTTTTATAGCTGCTTATTTTTACAAAAGTAAAAACCTTATTCAGCCTTATCAAAATGAAAACTGTACACTACATTTCTATCTAATTCTTCAAAAGTGCAGATATGAAATGAAAATATGAATGAAACATTTGTTGCTTTCTGAGTATCAGCATCTATCTAAACCTTGGAACGGAGTGATCATTATCAGGGAGAGCATGTTTTTGAAATTTTTTATACAATGCCTCTGCATGGAATATTGCCTCAAGCTGTTTCTTGCAGTCAGAAAACTATCGTCACAGGCTCAACATTTAAATACACTGGAAAACAACGGTAAGTTTTACTATTTCATGCACTCTGCTAGCCCACCATACAAATGTGTGCAGATTGAACTTTTTTCCATTTTGGAAATTGTTGTAGACAATCGTCAAATTTGCCTTGCATGACAGACCAGGCAGGTGTGATTTGACTGCAAATAAACTTCAGGATAAAATGGAAAGTATTTTTCCTCTGGGATTAGAACAAGCTACCTTTTGTTTTCTTTCCCAAAACATTTGACAACTAGATCGCTCCAGCCTGCCACCACAATTAAAAATGTAGGTTCCTATTGCTTAAAATGTCAGAGTTTTTGTGTCTTATCATATAGAGGATATGTACTGCCAAATAAACTAATAATTTGTTATCATGCACAATAGCAGTAATTTCACTGTCCTTTAAAATATGAGTAGACCTATACTTGAAAAAACTTAATATCAAATTGCTAAATGATGAATGGTACTTTCAGACTGATCGATAGTTATTGATAATAATTTGTGTAAGCCCCCTCCTTGAACTGCCACCTTAACGTGGTGGAGGAGTTTGAGTACCCGAGTGACCCTAGGAGCTATGTTGTCTGGGGCTATATGCCCCTGGTAGGGTCTCCCAAGGCAAACAGGTCCTAAGCGACGGGTCAGACTAAGAGCGGTTCAAAAACCCCTTAATGATGAAAAATAATTTGTGTCCTGTGACGTCGCCCGGCATGGCGCAGCCGGGGCCCCACCGTGGAGCCAGGCCCGGGGTTGGGGCTCGTTCGCGAGCGCCTGGTGGCCGGGCCTTTCCCCATGGGGTCTGGCCGGGCCCAGCCCGAACGAGCGACATGGGGCCGCCCTCCCGTGGGCTCACCACCCACAGGAGGGACCATAAGGGGCCGGTGCATAGAGGATCGGGCGGCAGTCGAAGGCGGGGGCCTAGACAACCCGATCCCTGGACACGGAAACTAGCTCTAGGGACGTGGAACGTCACCTCGCTGGCGGGGAAGGAGCCTGAGATCGTGCGTGAGGTTGAGAGGTTCCGACTAGAGGTAGTCGGGATCACCTCTACGCACGGCTTGGGCTCTGGAACCACACTCCTTGAGAGAGGATGGACTCTTCACCACTCTGGAGTTGCCCATGGTGAGAGGCGGCGGGCTGGTGTGGGTTTGCTTATAGCTCCCCAGCTCTGCCGCCATGTGTTGGAGTTTACCCCGGTGAACGAGAGGGTTGTTTCCCTGCGCCTACGGGTTGGGGATAGGTCTCTCACTGTTGTTTGTGCCTACGGGCCGAACGGCAGTGCAGAGTACCCGACCTTCTTGGAGTCTCTGGGAGGGGTGCTGGAAAGTGCTCCGACTGGGGACTCTATCGTTCTACTGGGGGACTTCAACGCCCACGTGGGCAACGACAGTGACAACTGGAGGGGCGTGATTGGGAGGAACGGCCCCCCTGATCTGAACCCGAGCGGTGTTCAGTTATTGGACTTCTGTGCTAGTCACAGTGCTAGTCACACTGTCGAGGCGGCAATCCCCGAACCCGGTGGTGGACACCGGAAGTAAGGGATGCCGTCAAGCTGAAGAAGGAGTCCTATCAGGCCTGGTTGGCTTGTGGGACTCCTGAGGCAGCTGACGGGTACCGACAGGCCAAGCGGACTGCAGCCCGGGTGGTTGTGGAGGCGAAAACTCGGGCCTGGGAGGAGTTTGGTGAGGCCATGGAGAAGGACTATCGGCTGGCCTCGAAGAGATTCTGGCAAACCATCCGGCGCCTCAGGAGAGGGAAA
Source organism: Esox lucius (assembly GCF_011004845.1). NCBI lineage: Eukaryota > Metazoa > Chordata > Actinopteri > Esociformes > Esocidae > Esox > Esox lucius. The sequence continues at coordinate 35,971,988 of NC_047569.1, read as the reverse complement.
CAGTGCCCTACCAACGCTGTTTACAGTAGAGGTGGGCAGCTGTTGACCTCAACTGGGGATGTCGTCGGGCGGTGGAAGGAGTACTTCGAGGATCTCCTCAATCCCGCCGTCACGTCTTCCATTGAGGAAGCAGAGGATGAGGGCTCAGAGGTGGACTCGTCCATCACCCGGGCTGAAGTCACAGAGGTGGTTAAGAAACTCCTCGGTGGCAAGGCACGGGGGTGGATGAGATCCGCCCTGAGTACCTCAAGTCTCTGGATGTTGTGGGGCTGTCTTGGCTGACACGCCTGTGCAACATCGCGTGGAAGTCGGGGACAGTGCCTCTGGGATGGCAGACCGGGGTGGTGGTCCCTCTTTTTAAGAAGGGGGACCGGAGGGTGTGTTCCAACTATAGGGGGATCACACTTCTCAGCCTCCCCGGGAAAGTCTATGCCAGGGTTCTGGAGAGGAGAATACGGCCGATAGTAGAACCTCGGATTCAGGAGGAACAGTGTGGTTCTCGTCCAGGCTGTGGAACACTGGACCAGCTCTATACCCTCTACAGGGTGATGGAGGGTTCATGGGAGTTTGCCCAACCAATCCACATGTGTTTTGTGGATTTGGAGAAGGCATTCGACTGTGTCCCTCGCGGCATCCTGTGGAGGGTGCTTCGGGAATATGGGGTCCTGGGTCCCTTGCTAAGGGCTGTCAGGTCCCTGTACGACCGAAGCAGGAGCTTGGTCCGCATTGCCGGCAGTAAGTCAGACTTGTTCCCTGTGCATGTTGGACTCCGGCAGGGCTGCCCTTTGTCACCGGTTCTGTTCGTAATTTTTATGGACAGAATTTCTAGGCGCAGCCAGGGGCCGGAGGGTTTCAGGTTTGGGGACCACACAATTTCGTCTCTGCTCTTTGCGGATGATGTTGTCGTGTTGGCCCCTTCAAGCCAGGACCTTCAGCATGCACTGGGACGGTTTGCAGCCGAGTGTGAAGCGGTGGGGATGAAAATCAGTACCTCCAAATCCCAGGCCATGGTCCTTAGTCGGAAAAGGGTGGCTTGCCCACTTCAGGTTGGTGGAGAGTGCCTGCCTCAAGTGGAGGAGTTTAAGTATCTAGGGGTCCTGTTCACGAGTGAGGGAAGGAAGGAACGGGAGATTGACAGACGGATCGGTGCAGCTTCTGCAGTAATGCGGTTGATGTATCGGTCTGTCGTGGAGAAGAAACAGCTGAGCCGCAAGGCGAAGCTCTCGATTTACCGGTCAATCTACGTTCCTACTCTCACCTATGGTCATGAGCTTTGGGTCCTGACCGAAAGGACAAGATCCCGGATACAGGCGGCCGAAATGAGCTTCCTCCGCAGGGTGGCTGGGCGATCCCTTAGAGATAGGGTGAGAAGCTTGGTCACCCGGGAGGAGCTCAGAGTAGAGCCGCTGCTCCTCCACATCGAGAGGGGTCAGCTGAGGTGGCTTGGGCATCTGTTTCGGATGCCTCCGGAACGCCTTCCTGGGAAGGTGTTCCGGTCCCGTCCCACCGGGAGGAGACCCCGGGGAAGACCTAGGACACGCTGGAGGGACTATGTCTCCCGGCTGGCCTGGGAACGCCTCGGTGTCCCCCCGGAAGAGCTGGAGGAAGTGTCTGGGGAGAGGGAAGTCTGGGCATCCCTGCTTAGACTGCTGCCCCCGCGACCGGGCCCCGGATAAGCAGAAGAAGAAGAAGATGATGACGATGATGAATTTGTGTAAGCAAACTAGAATCTCCATATGACAGGCTTCAGTGAGAGATATTAACATTTGTGTTAGGTTTATAAGTAGATTATTTAAAATGCAGAATCCTGAAATGCATGCATGCTTTGACACAAACAGTGACACAACGAATAAACCATAAATTTATAAATAATCACAACATTGATGTGCAAAGCAAGGCTTTATTGAATAACCAGTTCCACTGAGTGCCAGTTCCATGGTACAATAAGAACAGTGTACACAGGTGGGCCATGCTCCGGAATGCATTCCACTTTCTTCATTTCTCTGCAGACACAAAGATTAGACAGCATTGTTCAGGGACATTTCTTGAATTGATGTATTCCTACTGATTAAAGGACTGAGTTCCCATGTTTGGATGAGAAAAGAAATGTGTTAGAGAGGGGGCTGGTGTTTGCCTAGGGGGCATCCTTGACCGGCACCAGCGGACTAGAGGGTTACTCGTAAATCTGTATAATTTCCTCCGTCTTTCCATTTTCGTAGATCGTTTGGACTTTAGACAATGCCATCAATGCATTCATAAAGGAAATATTAAATGTTGTTTTCAGATGAGTACATATTATACAGGTGTTGGTCATAAAATCTGAACATCAAAAAGTTGATTTATTTCAGTACTTCCATCCAAGAAGTGAGACTTGTATAATGTATACATTCATTCTACACAGACTGAAATATTTCAAGTGTTTATTTCTTTTAATTTTGATGATTATAACTGAACTAATGAAAACCCCAAATTCAGTATCTCAGAAAATTACAATACTGTGAAAAGGTTCAATATGGAAGAGACCTGGTGCCAACGCAGCTGCCTACTAGGAAGTTTTAGAGCACTTCGTGCTTCCTGCTGCTGACCAACTTTATGGAGATGCAGATTTTTATTTTCCAACAGAACTTGGCACGTGCACACAGTGCCAAAGCTACCAGTACCTGGTTTAAGGACCATGGTATCCCTGTTCTTAATTGGCCAGCAAACTCATCTGACCTTAACCCTATAGAAAATCTATGGGGTATTGTGAAGAGGAAGATGTGATACGCCAGACCCAACAATGCAGAAGAGCTGAAGGCCACTATCAGAGCAACCTGGGCTCTCATAACACCTGAGCAGTGCCACAGACTGATCGACTCCATGCCACGCCGCATTGCTGCAGTAATTCAGGCAAAAGGAGCCCCAACTAAGTATTGAGTGCTGTACATGCTCATACTTTTCATGTTCATACTTTTCAGTTGGCCAACATTTCTAAAAATCCTTTTTTTGTATTGGTCTTAAATAATATTAAAATTTTCTGAGGTACTGAATTTGGGATTTTCATTAGTTGTCAGTTATAATCATCACAATTAAAAGAAATAAACATTTAAAATATATCAGTCTGTGTGTAATGAATGAATATAATATAAAAAGTTTCACTGTTTGAATGGAATTACTGAAATAAATCACCTTTTGATGATATTCAAATTTTATGACCAGCACCTGTATAGTAACACATATGTGCAAATGAATAAGAAAATTGTATTTCTCAGCATTTATAATGGAGCTCACCAATAGCACATGGGAAGACATATTCTGTCTCAGCCTGGTCACCTGGAGGAAACAAACCATGTTACTTCTCAGTACAAAGAGATGAAATCCTGATCCGAGATAATATACTCAAAGGCTAACTCAAACTTTTACTTCAACGTCCCATTGGCATAAATGTTGAATTTATTTGAGAATAAAAAAACATTTAGAGGATTAGATATGAATTTACTTGGCTGGTAGTAGTCATAGATTTTGACCACAGCTGGTTTTAGATTCTTTACTGGGAGCTGCTGAACGATGTCTAGGCTGCAGTTATGAGGCACGGCTGATTGTAACTGTTGAAAAAAAATCCCAATTATGAAATGCACTAAAACAGAAATGTTTCACTAATAAACCTCCCTATATTTTCTGTCTAAACAATACACAAACCTGAGTAGCTAACATACACCATATACTGTATGATTACCTTTAAATATTATTTAGAGTACCATCACATATTGTTCAACATGTACATTCATATCATAGCAGTAGTTGTGATACTATAATAGTTACTGCAATGTACAAATTATGTTTGTTGGTTTCAATGTATATTCATTGTAAGTCTACATTTAAGAGTAGTTGAAATGGGTAGGTTTGTCTCACCCCTGTCAAGTACAGTAAAACATGGTCATCTTTGGTATCGACACGCTCCACAAGAAGGGAATTCTTCATCTGTAAAGACCAGCCATTCACAGATTATTCCTATTTTGACTACAGAAACTGAGCTCTGTTACATCCAAGTTTACATGTAAAATGTTAATTTAAGGCCTATTACAAAACCTCACCTCCAACAAGGATTCTGGGACAGGGGAAAAGCCAGACAACATTTTCATATCCACTATAATCATATTGGTGTTCTGTTCTTTTCCTCCATACCTGTTAGAGAAAAGATGGAGAAAACCATAAACCTACAGAATATTCAAGTGTAATTTTGACTAAAGCATAACAATGAAAGAACTGGAGTGATTTTTAATTTAGAAATTATTGGATTCTGTCCAGTCAGACACACTGCATTTAGCCAGGGAAGAATTAAAAATACGTCCAGACAAAAGTTTGTTAGATTAATAGACTTTCTAATTTCACTCAGAAAATCATCCTTACTGGAATTGAAGATTCAGCTTGACTTTTTTTCTCTTAGTGTCGCTGTTGCACTCAACTTCTGGTATGACCTGAACGCTGAGTGATGAGTCAACTTTAGGAGTAGGGATGTTGTAATGCTGTGACAGCTAGAAAACAACCAAATGAAATCAGTTAATCAGCCCTGGTCATATTCAACTACATATTTAACAGCATTTTAAAATATATCAAATACTTAACATAAATGCCTGGGGTCTAGGAGTAAATGAAGGATTGGGCTGACCTGTACTGAGGCACAAGCACTGCCCTTCACCTCCACAGTGTACTTCCCAACCACATCCTGCAGCTGGCGCTCCTGGTAGAGAAGCTTGTTGTTCTGGTTCACATCAAAGACATTCTGTCCCCCACTGAGAGATTTTACTGTCACTGTGCTGGAGCCCTCTTTACTGAACACCTTGGTGGAGTAGAGAGACAGGGCCTGGAGGGCCACCACTGTGTCCTACACACACACACAGACACACACACACACACACACACACACACACACACACACACACACACACACACACACACACACACACACACACACACACACACACACACACAGTGAACAAACAAAAGCAAACTCAGCCTATTATCTGTTATCCTACTACCTGTGATTTTTCTTTGTGCCTCTTCTCTGTTAAAAATCACTAATCCATTAATTCTGATGATCTATTTTGGATGCAAGGTGTTTTGTAGATGTAGTCTGATTGTAGTCGATCTCAAACAGGCACATTGTCTCACAACCAGCACTGCTGTTTTGGACTCGCCTGTGTTGAGGAGAAGCCACCATAGGAGTTCTGCTGCTTCACCAACCACCTGACTATGCGGGAGGAGTAGCCCAGATCAGCGGTAGACAGAGGGGAGGCACTGAGGGACGCCAGCAGAACATAGGAGCTGATCTCCACTGCCAGAGAGGCTGAGGTCTCTGAGGAGGTCTGGGTCCAGTGCAGGAGACCCCCTGAGGAGAACACACATGCATAGACACATCAACACTCATATACCAACACACACACTACATAAACCTAATCAGAGAACAAGGACTAATGATTCATCAGACACAGAATACTAAGATCTACTCTAACCTCCACACTGAGTTCAAGACTAAAATGTGACTTTGGTGAAAAGCTGTGTAAGATGCATTTTATCAAGAGTATTTTTCTGTGATTCTGAGTAAAGAACAAACCAATGAGGTCTAGTATTCAGGGCTACAGTACAGAAGAGCATGTCTCACCCTCTTGTAAAGCCATCTTGTCCAGGTGCTGCAGAAGCAGCGTCCGCATCTCCATGTCTCCTGCCAGGGTAAAGGTGTAGGCTAGCAGAGCAGTAGTGTAGGTGTTGGACAAATCACTGATGGAGTTCCTCAGACAAGACAAGCTGCTGTTCACAACAGGATCCTTATGCAAAACAAAATGTATATTATTATTAGAGTCCTGAAAGTGACTGCATTTATCTTCTGTTCGGTGCCTAAAATGAACCAGATCATTCAGCAGTTCAGCAGCATTAAACATTGCTCTGGATTAAAAAAAATTACTAAAATGTAAACGTAAAATGTGGTTTGCTGTTATGAGAATAGGCAGGTGGAGAGAATACAGACTCTGTGCTACACCAGGGCTAGGGGGTGCTATAGCCAAATCACAAATCTGCGTAGCCCCAGTTAAGCCCCCTCAAGCATTTTAGTATTTATTTTATAAAACATTAAGTTAATAACCAGGTATTCTGTTAGTACCTCCACGTATCGGTCAAACTCTCTCTTAGCACTGGGAGAGAAAAATCCCAGCGCCAAGCCTGAGAATATACTTACTGAAACTGACATGTTGCTCTCCAGCATTGAGGCAGTTATGTAGGCTGTAAGAGTTACTTCATCAGACACCCCACCCTAGAAAACATTATGCCAAAAACAAAACCATGTGAACATCCTTTACATAGCATGGTTTGTTTAGTGGGTTATGGTTTGTATGGGTCAGTCTTTACATTAGCAATGTAAATAAATAGACAAGGGTTGACTGACAGACTGACCAAGGACCCAAAATAAATATTTTTTCTTTCTTTTATTTAATAGCTGTACCTTCATTCGGTTGTTAAAGAGTTCCCCAAGTCTTAGGAAACAGCCATTTTCTTTTTGTTTCTCTTCCAACCATGTCGTGGTTTCCTTAATTTTTAAAGGATCTATATAGATAAAAGACTGTGCCTTGCTAAAGGATCTCAAGACAAATGCAGTCAGCCTGTGAACAAAGAACATGTGTGAAAACTTGATTTGAATGTCTCACTATACATCCATAAGAAGCCATACATTTAATTTGAATTTGCATCATTCATATCTTATTTCAACTCCTGTCAAATTAACAGTCTCCTGCCATAGAAAATTTGATCAAATTTGTTAATATTTGAAAGAAAAATGGCTTCCAAAAAAATTCTTATAATGCTTAAGTCATTAGTTGAAATACAATCCCAGTTCTCACCAAGTGTTTCCAGATCCTTGGCCAAATGTGCTGTAGGCCCCATCTGAATGCTTGTAATTCAGCTGCCTTTGGTAACCTGAGTCATTGACAGTTAAAATGTATTTTTTTAAATGTTTATCTCCTTTCCTCATGGCCATTCTGTTTGGCTAGTCTTTTTCAAAGAGAGATTCTGCCTTCAGCACAAGCTGTTTTTAACATACTTATTGATGATTATGATTGTAACAGCTCTGGGATTATGGTTTATTGAAGCTGTGCATACCCTTCAAGATATGTTGAGTTGCGGGTGATGTCAATACATTTACATAAAAAGGAGTGGCTATGTATCAGAACAGTGATTCTAGAAAATCAGGAAATCCTTGTCTGGTGGGAAAATATTATTTTTTTATAGTTACAAATTAATAATGCTTTAGAAAAATGTATAAGGCAAAATAAATCTTTCTGGAAATGTATGAATCTTTTCAACATTATTCATGTCTGTGATACACCAATCAGCCATAACATTATGATCACCTGCCTAATATTGTGTTGGTCCCCCTTTCACCACCAACACAGCCCTGACCCATCGTAGAATGGACTCCACTAGACCTCTGAAGGTGTGCTGTGGTATCTGGCACCAAGATGTTAGCAGCAAGTCTTGTAAGTTGCAAGGTGGGGACTCCATAGATCAAATCTGTTTGTCCAGCACATCCCACAGATGCTTGATTGGATTGAGATCTAGGGAATTTGGAGGCCAAGTCCAAACTTTAAACTCGTTGTTGTGTTCCTCAAACCATTCCTGAACCATTTTTGCTTTGTGTCAGGGGGCATTATCCTGCTGGAAGAGGCCAATGCCATCAGGGAATACCATTGCCATGAAAGGGTGCACATGGTCTGCAACAATGCTCAGTTCTGTGGTACGTGTCAAAGTAACATCCACAAGGAATGCAGGACCCAGGGTTTCCCATAAGAACATTGCCCAAAGCATCACACTGCCTCTGCTGGCTTGCCTTCTTCCCATAGTCCATCCCAGGGCCATGTGTTCTCCAGGTAAGCGATGCACATACACCCAGCCATCCACGTGATGTAAAAGGAAACGTGATTCATCAGACCAGGCCACCTTCTTCCAATGCTCTGTGGTCTAGTTCTGATGCTCACATGCCCATTGAAGGTGCTTTCGGCAGTGGACAGGGATCAGCATGGGCGCCCTGACTGGTCACAATTTGGCCCCTGTCAAAGTTGCTCAGATCCTTACACTTGCCCATTTTTCCTGTTTCTAACACATCAACTATGAGGACAGAATGTTCACTTGCTGTTTAATATATCCCACCCAATGACAGGTGTCATGATAACGAGATTATCAGTGTTATTCACTTCACACATCAGTGGTCATAATGTTATGGCTGATCGGTGTATGCCTTACATTTCAAAAAAAGTATAATAATTAAAATATTAAAATATATGTAATGTAGTTTCTTGCAAAACACTTTGGCTACTTCTCTGAACATTCCTTTTTCTGAAAAATGTGTGCAGATAATTCTGTCTAATTTGTCATAAATGAATGAGTAATCAGCAGTAAACAATATAGATGCCTTCTTCCTGTCATCAATACATCTATTGTAGTCTGTTGAGTTGTTCATTTGATAGAATTAAACGAAAAGTATTGAAATTGTTGTCAACCATGTTATCTCTATTTAAATAAAAATGCAACATGTAAGGTGTTCGTTTCATGTGTCTAGAGTTGAATTAAAATATCCCACAAATCTACGTCATGGTGAGGAATATAGTTCATTTCCATACCTTATAGTTATTTTTAATTTGCCTACATAATCAATTGACATCACAGTTTTGCCATATTAAAAAGCTGATGAAACTGGATTTCACATCCGGCTTCTTTTACTGCAAATATAAGCTGATTATGTTTTCCATGGCCTGCATACTCAAAAGAGACATCACAAACTGAACGTATTTGGGAAGCTCTCTTTGAAGGTGTCTATGGCTAACAGATGTATAACTCTATATCCAGTCATGTGTAAATCCATAAATGATGTCCTATTTCCTTTATTTCCACTCACTGATTTTCTTTTTATGAACTATAAATCAGTAAAATCTTTTAAAATCTTTGTAAATTTGAATGATATAATGTTAGAATGAAATAATTAAGGCCTTTGAACAGTTTTGGGGGGAAAAAGAGAGATGCCTTTGATGTTGGTTGATTTTTATCTTATGAAAAGCAATTATGTTGTTGTCTTTAAAGGTACTGATACTTTGGTCTATCAAAATCTGGTCTATCTATAAAATATTTTCTTAACTGAGAAAGTTTTTTTAAATTGAGTTTTTTAAATTAAGATTCATCTAGTTTTCAAAATCACTGAAGATCATTTACTGATTGAAAGCAGTGTAGACTCTTACCACTAGTGAGAAACTTGGTGGCCTTGTCTCTGATGGCTGAGGTGAGCTGCTCTGTGTTCCTCAAGTACTCTAGGATGTAGATATTGGGGGCAAGGAGCGCCATGTTCTGCTCTCCGCACCCATATGGCATCTGCAACAGTCCATCCAGGTTCTTGAGGGCGCGGCCAAGAATGTCCCCTACAGAACACATGCAACATGCAAAACTCTCCTCTTTAGAAAATAGCATGAAGAGGGGTTGCTTTCCACAAACTAAATCTTTCTAAAGCCACCACCCAACCAGAACAATAATATATTTTACCCAGGACTGAGACTGAAGCTCGAGCAGATCCTTCTACCACAATCATGGGCAGTTGCAGATCCACCTCCTCTGTCAGAGCTTCTCCTGTGGACACATGACCACATGACCAAAGAGAGCCAGAGCAAGGACAGATGCAGGGGTGAAAAGGGGAACTAATTATATAGGGGCCTAACGTGTAAGGGGGGCCCTCGAAAATGTTTGAATCTTGAATAAAGTGGGGAGGGGCCCTCAGAGACTGCCTGTGTACAGGGCCCAAAATGTTTTGCTACACCCCTGGACAATTGTGTTTATATGACATAGAAACCAATTGGATATTTTTTACCATGGAGGAGATCAGGTCAATTCAATATGTAGTTTATTGAAATGAATGTAAATAATAACTTAAATAGAACAGTGTTGGTTTCTTGGACCCAGATCACGTTTGGTGCTGTATTTTTATTAAATTCTGATGGATTAGATGGTTGATACTGCAGTACTGACCAGATGGACACAGCAACCAGTTGTAGGTTTTAGTTTCTTCAGTTCCTTCAGCCTGACAGAGAGATTCATTTCAGTCAGAAGCAGTAACAGTACTATAAAACTAGATGGTTTCTGTGTAATAGTTGGTAGATGTGACAGAATAGTCCCAAGACATTCAAATGTTTGACTAAAACAGTAAATACCTTCACTAGCAGGCTCCGTGTGACTATGTCAATGTGTCCTCTCTCTGGTACACTCACAATCTCATTGTCACAAGCAGCATGTGACTGGACAGCCTCTGCACTAATGGTCACATTCAAAACCCCTACAAAAACACATTGACAGAGACTGGAACATCAAAGGTCAGCACACAGTACATGTACAGATAAAACAAACTACAATAAATAAACCAGAAGTTTTGGTTTTTGTTATTAAGGTAATTTAGCTTTCAATGTACAACCCTGTTTCCAGAAAAGTTGGGACGCTGTGTGAAATGGTTATGAAAACATAAACCTAAGATGTGCAAATCATTGGAACCCTATAATCAATAGAAAACATATCAAATGATGAAACTGAAAAATGTTATTGTTATTGTATACGCCAACAAAAGACTGGAAATGTTGTATAACCCTGGTGGAATATCACACAACTAAAAACTTTAATTGGCAACAGGTCGGTAACATGATTGTGTATAAAAAAGAGCATCCAGGAGAGGATGAGTTTTTCAGAAATAAAGATGGGGAGGGGTTCACCACCCTGTGAAAGACTACATGGGCAAAAAGGGGAAACAATTTTAGATTAACGTTTCCCAACATACAATTGCGAAGAGTTTGGGGATCTCATGAGCTACTATACATAATATAACAAAAAATTTAAACAAGGGACAATGCTGAAAACTAATATTGGAATGGCGATGATCTTCAGCCGTCAAGTGAAACTGCATTAACAACAGTGGAAATCACTGCATGGGCTCAGGAACACTTCCGAAAGCCATTGTCTGTGAATGCAGTTTGTCACTGCATCCATAAAGCTGCCTGTAAATCTCTACCATGCAAAGAAGAAACCAGATATAAACCAGATCCAGAAACGCTGTTGTGTTCTCTGGGCCCAAGCTCATTTAACATGGACTGAGGCGAAATGGAAAACTGTCCTGTGGTCTGACAAATGAAAATTTGAAATAATTTTTGGGGATCATAGATGCTGTGTCCTTCGGTCTAAAGAGGAGAGGGACCATCCGGCTTGTTATCAGGGCACAGATCAAAAGCCAGCATCTGTGATGGTATGGGGGTGCATTAGTGCACATGGCCTGGATGATTAGCACATCTGTGAAGGCACCATTAATGCTGAACACTATATACAGGTTTTGGAGCAACATATGCTGCCATCCAGACAACATCTTTTTCAGGGAAGGCCTTGCTTATTTCAGCAAGACAATGGCAAACCACATTCTGAATGTATTACAATAGCATGGCTCCGTAGTAAAAGAGTCCAGGTGCTAAACTGGCCAGCGTGCAGTCCAGAACAATCAACCATGTAAAACATTTTGCGCATTATGAAACGAAAAATATGACAAAACCTTTTTTGAAACATGTTGCTGGTATCAAATTCATATATATTTTTCCAAAAACAACAACATTTCTCAGTTTCAACATCTGATATGTTGTCTTTGTACCAATAAAACATAGGGATTAAATGATATGCACATCAATGCATTATGTATTTATTTGCATTTTACGCAGTGTCCCAACTTTTGGGGGAATTGGATTGTACAGTAAGCATGGTTAAATGGTGACTTCCATCTTACCAAGGGCAGAGGGTGACATTGTCCAGCTGAAGGTCTTTCGTTCTTTGGCACACAAGCATGATGAGTACTGGACGTCATTCAAGGGTGTGAGAGTGTAGTCCAATGAGGGAGCTGGAGTCACTGCAACCTGTCAAATAGGAACACTGGGAAGATGACTTGGAAAACACAAGAATGACACCTAGCTAGAGTAGGGTGGCAAAACCATGTCAATGCAGACTTTTTCTCCATGGCCAAACAAACAGTAGCTTTGTATCTGGTTTTGGAGAGTAGCACTTAATAAAATATGACCAATGAGTACTTATTCCTGAAATTGCTTGACTCAATTGTATTGTTAAAAATAATCACTTATCAGTTTTAGGGGACAATGGACTTATTAGTTAAAATCCAGGATGGGTTGTGTAATAATTTCAATATGAGGAGAGGCCATCAATCTAATCCAAGTTCCAAGATCCTTGTGAACTTTTCCTGCTGCACAATCGAGAGCATTCTGACTAACTGCACCACAGTGTACCGATTTGAAGGCCCTGCAACGGGTGGTACAAACTGCCCAGCACATCACTGGTGTCTAGCTTCCAGGCTTTGCAGACCTCCAGTGGAAGCAATGTCTGTGCAGGGCCTGGGATGACCAGGGACCCTTTACATCCAGGCTACAAACTGTTTGCCCTCCTACCATCAGGCAGGAGGGTCTTTATGTTCTCGCACCAGCAGGTTTTGGAACAGTTTCCTTCCATCTACTGTAACCCTGCTGAACTCTGTGACCCATCACTAACTATACCCACCATTTGTACTACTGAATCTGTCACTTTACACGCCTTACCAGTCTGATAAGGAAGTTTTCAGTTGTCTACAGGTACGTGTCATTGCTGCTATTCCGGCATTTCATTTAATACATACCGACTTGCACCTTAAACTTTTCTTCATTTCACATATAGAACTGCCACTGTCCTTGCATTTCTCTTTGTTGCATACACATGTCTACCTCAGGAACCACATTGCTGCTATCACTGCATTTCAGTTGCACAAGCTACCCTACTCCTTCAATTCACCTCGATTGCAAATTCAAAATGCCATTGAGAATTGCCACTTGTACCTGCACAACTATTTATCCCATTTGCACATACACTATACTTAATACCTGTAAATGTTCTGTAAATCTGTAAAAGTTCATATATTTTCATACATATACTTAATACTTTTCTACCCTCCCCTATCAAATCTAGTCAATTTAAGTAATGATATTGAAACATTGAGGTGAAGGATTTTTGAATTTTTGCAGATTTCTGCATTTTTCATAGCTGAAAGTTGTGAGGTTTTCTCGTCACTCCCGGTCCGACTCCTCCCCGCCACGCTCCGCACCTGCCACCGTTTCACTTCCCAACACGCACGAACGCACCCAACACTCCAGATCCCAATCACCGGAGTATTGAACACCTGTGCCCTGTTAACCCCTCTATTTAGCCCGTGCTCTACCTCCCCTCCAGTGTGAGGTATTGTTCTCAGTGGACCTGCCAAGCCTTCTATCGCGCTCTCGCATTACTTTGTTGATTCCCAGCCTGTTGTGTTCTCTACCCTCCTGTCCCGTCCTCTCTCCTCGTTACAGAACCCTGCGTCTTGACCTTTTCGTCCGCCCCGTCCCAGCCTGCTGTAGCCTCCGCGGATTGATCACCCTGCTTCCTGACCTGCTTGCCTGCTTCTCGGTTTCGCGTCCCTGCTCATCCCTGCCTGTGCCTTTGCCTTCAAGGACTGATCTTCCGGTTACCGAATCTCTGCCTGTCTTTATCGTTTGTGTGCTAGCCTACTCCCTTGTGCGACGTACAATAAATCTACAATTGCACTTCTGCAATTGGACCCACACTACTCTGGTCCTGGTGTTCACTACAAAAGTGACATTTTATAATTGTGTCATTCTTTTTTAATAAACTGTTGTATGGTGGGAGTATTGATAAACAATTACTTGTGTTGAAAATATTAAAAGGGAAACTACATTTCAAGCCAATCTCTCAGCTCAAACCATGTAATAACTATAATTTCAATTTGTTTGGTGGATAGTTGGGGATGGTTGTGCCTGGTAAGCTAAATGACATGGAAAATACACCACAAAAATACTTTCTGGATGTTGAGACATCTAGATTTTACAAGCTTAGACTCCACAATACAGTACTATTAAATCCATCAGACTAGCACAGAGGTGTATAGTATGATTCAGAACAGTACAATAATGTACAGAACATATATTTTTTTAAATCTATAATTTGTTTGCATTTGGACTGGTCCAGACCTGCTCGTCAAAACTGTGAGGGAGACACTAAAACTGTCATCCTCCAAGCAATGTCAAGAATGACTTCTGTGCTTCTACATGAAGAACTTCCTTCAGTCTGGCACAAACACTTAAACCCTTTTTTTATTTAATTTTTTCACTTTTAGACTTTGGTCTTCCTGGTAACATTACAAAGGGTAAGATATACTGGTGTTAATTACTACACTAATTACTGAAGGTACGTGACACAATAAACATCAGTGGGCTCAACAGTCATGAGGTGGGGTACATACCATGATGCACTTGGACAGGTAGTTGAAGACAGTGGCCTTCAGGTCAAAGTTCTCTCCCCGGATGATGGAGTAGGGCAGGGTGATCTCCAGGAAGAAGGGCTGGAAGACCGTGAGCTCCACTGGGGGAGCCAGACCAAACCCACTGGGGGCCAGGCAGAAGGCCTCTGTCTCCCAGGTGGTGATGGTGTCTGGGACTGTCAGGGACACGTCTGCTGATCCAGACTCCCTGTAGTACAGAGGTCAGAAGTCACACATTTACTTACAAAGAACAATGGAGTCCAGGTAATGTTGGTTTTAAATGTTTTCTTATATCCTGAAATTAATAATTACATATCTACGTGTTTTGCTTTCAGTTGCAGCATGAGCCAACCTTGTCGTGTACTTACCCTACTTCCACAAGGTCCCATATCCACGTCTCAGGGAAGAAGGTACGCATCTGTACTATCTGTGCTGTCGGTTTGGGTCTACTGCGTTCCGAGTCAAACGCTTGCATCCTGGAATACTCGGGAGAGCTTTGGAGGTAATATGTTCTGTAGGTACCAACTGAAAATACAGGAAAACAAACAAGTGAACTACAGTTAGGTCCGGAAATATTTGGACATTGAGACAATTTTTATAATTTTGTCTCTGTACGACACCACAAAGGTTTTTGAAATAAAACAACCGAGATGCAATTGAAGCGCAGACTTTCAGTTTTTATTCAAAGGGTTGAACAAAAAAAATGTATGTCGCCTTACTTCAGGAGCTCAAATGTAATTGGACTTATTAACACAATCATAAATGTTCATTAATTCTTTGAAGGCAAGAACTGCTTGAAATCTGGAACTCAGAGACATCACTAAACGCTGGGTTTCCTCCATTGTGATGCTTTAACAGGCCTTTACCGGAGATGTCTTCAGCAAGTGAAATGCATGCTTGATCGGGTTGAGATCAGATGAATGAGAAAATTCTACTTCTTTTCTGTAAAAAAAACTCCTGGGTTGCATTCGCAGTATGTTTGGATCATTGTCCATCTGTAAAGTGAAGCCCTGTCCAATCACCTTGAATTTGTCTGAATTTGAGAAGGCAATATAACCCTATACACTTTAGAATTCATCCAGCTGTTTCTGTCTTCTGTCACATCATCAATAAACACTAGTGACCCAGTGCCATTGGAAGCCAGGCATGGCCACGCCATCACACTGCCTCCACTGTGTTTTACAGATGATGTGGTATGCTTTGTATCATAAGCCGTTCCAAGCCTTCTCCATACTTTTTTCTTCCCATCATTCTGGTACAGGTTGATCTTAGTTTCATCTGACCAAAGAATGCTGTTCCAGAACTGGGCTGTCATTTTTAGATGTTTTTCGGCATCATTCTGGTACAGGTTGATCTTAGTTTCATCTATCCAAAAAATGCTGTTACAAATTTGTTTTTTGGCAAAGTCTAATGTGACCTTTCTATTCTTGAGGCTTGTTAATGGTTTGCACCTTGTGCACCTTGTGGATCCACCACTGTTATCTTCTGTGGACCTCCAGGCCTTTTTGTGTTGCAGAGCTCACCAGTACGTTCTTTTTTTCTCAGAATGTACCAAACTGTTGATTTGGCCACTCCTAATCTCTCTAATTGATTGATTGATTGATTTTTGCAGCTTAAGGATGGTCTGTTTCACTCATATTGAGAGCTCTTTAAACGGCATGTTGTGGGTTCACGGCAACAGCTTCCAAATGCAAATGCCACCCCAGGAATCAACTCCAGATGTTTTACTCGCTTAATTGATGAAGAAATAACAAAGGAATAGCCCACACCTGTCCATGAAACAGCTTTTGAGTCAATTGTCCAATTACATTTGGTCCCTTGAAAAAGAGGGGGCTACATATTAAAGAGCTGTAGTTCCTAAACCCTTCTTCCAATTTGGTTGTGAATACCCTCAAATTAAAACTGAGAGACTGCATGTTAAGGCCATATTCATTATTTAACTGTTGCTTGAATATATTGGTAAACAGCCAAAATAAAAAAACCTGTGTCAGTGTCCAATTATTTCCAGACCTAACTGCATATTGTCAGAATAATAAAAACTATAGATGTCCTTTGGACGTTCAACACTTCTGGCAAAAATAATAACAAGCGAAGGGAGTCTTACCCGAGGAGTGATAATATTCTACTCCCTGGTACTTCAAGCATGTAGGTACTCTGACAACAAGATTTGTTGCCAGCTTCAATCCTAATTTCTAGAAATGGCAAGAACAAATAGTAAGAGAGCAAGAATTATTGTGATTATACACTGCCCTGGTAAGAACACTGCTTCATTCTGTTTGTGTAATTCCACAAGATTGTACACAAGGTGAAAGCATGGAAAAAGTATTTTGGCTAATTGGTTAATTCCTACAAGAGTTGAAAGAGTGTTTCAAGACAAGATGTTTTCATTCAGTCAAAACATGCCACAATTTACCTTAAACACTTCATAAGCAGAGTTTTTCTCCCTATTAGGTCTTGGATGGGGCAATATATATCTTCTCAGGCGTACTTGCAAACAATCTGAGGGATCTTCAAGATCATAATCAAAAGAATTTGCCTCTGTGACTGGTAGAATATCAAATATCTGTAATGGTTTAATAAGATAAAGGTATTGTGGGGAAAAAGAGAGAATTGATCAGTTGCAAACAGTGGATTTTTCAAATAGCGTATTTAGAAATGAGCCCAGCTGGCTGAAAGATCATTGAGAACATAAGAATGTATATTATATAATTTAAAATATTATTAACCTTTAGGTGCTGCTTTCTATTGATTAACAGTTTTATGTAATTTTCTCTCAGAGATCCATTACCTTGCCAGCATCCAGTCTCTTTCCCGGCTCCATGATGTGAACACTCTTGTCCACAGCACTGAGACCACACAGGGAACCAGGCAGGGCAGTGAGCTGCAGGGTGTTCTTCTCCCCTGGAACTGCATTGGAGGGAGAGAACTCCACTGACACCTGGCACAGAGGACACATGCAGTTTAGTGGATGTGCAAAGCACACAGTTACAGGTTGAAAAACACAGTACATTATATCTAAGTTGATGTCTGTAGGTACAGATACCTTACATTTACTGGAATCCACACACCTTGTTTCTGAAGCATTTCTCAGTGGGGAAGTTCATGCTGTGGGCGATGATAGTCCCACTGGGTAACATGCTATACACAAGGATCTGTACCACCGGTGCCATCTCTGGAACCACTGCCAGGTCAAAGGTGACTTCACCCTCAGTTACTGCAATGCAAGAGCATGTCATTATAGTCACGCACCTTACAGCACGTTACATGACTATAACAAAGTAAATCACCCTCCCTCACCAGAACTGTCCTGCATGATAACCTTCCTGTATCCATGATCAACTATCGCTCCTCTGGATAAGGCCTGGGAGAGAGAGGAAATTTTAAAAAGGATGGAAGTTATGAGTATTGTTTGGTTGACAAAGTACAAATAATAAGTATGTAATAAAGTTAACTTTACTTTCACATACCCAATCATTTATAGATCTGGGATCAAGGAAACAAGGGATAACTAATCCATTAAAGTATTGGAACACAGCCCTGGATCTACTCACCAGGTAGATGACATCAACAGCACCACTGGAGGCGGTCTCTCCTACGATGACGTACTGGACGGGGATTGACACTTCCTGCCCACATGCCAGTGTTTGGTCAGTCTTCTGAATATCCAGGTAACTGGATGTTTTACTGTCAGGGGCAGCGGGTCGTATCACTGAAATTTTCTGCTTTCCTGTGTCAAAATATGGGGTCCTGTATCCAGCATAAGACAATTCTGGCGTGCTGCTTATCTGGGGGGAAAAAGGAGACATTATCAAATTGACATAATTTAATTCTTATAACAGTAAAAAACTGGAAAAGGTCATGAGAGTTGAAATGACCAAGTAAGCAAAATGTCATCTTTAAGATTTAGAAATTCAGAAACAGTGCGGTTCTGAAAGAAAGTTTAATAGACATATCATTGAAAAAAAATAATTATGGACGTTCAAATGTAATTGATTTTAAATGCATGTTTTCTTTGTAATTGATTTTAAATACATATTTTCTTTATAATTGATTTTATTGCAGAGTTTCAACTGAACATATATTCTGATTTCTATCACTATGTGAGGTTTCGTTCGGTATAGATTTTGCTTTTGTTTGTGAACATAGCCTGTTCTGTTTGGTTTTGTCCTTTGATTTCAAATGGAGCTTGTCCTTTTGTATTATAGTTTTCATCTGTGTCTTGTTTGCCCCTCGTTGCGTCCCTATTTAAGTTCCTCCTGCCACATAGTTTCTAGTTGGTTGTTGTGTGTTCATGTGTCTACAACTGTGCTGCTTGAGTAAATTACTTTTTATCCATGCCAAATCATGACACATTAAAATATTTTCTTAATTCCATTTAATAAAAGAGGAAATTAACGATTCCATAAAATAAAGGAGACATTTAAAGATTGTAATATAGAATATATATTTTTGTTCTAATCTGTCACTTCAGTCAAAAAACCACTTCAACAATAATGTTCTCGGCAACAGCTAACAGTGTTATATTAGCAAGCAGACAGCAAATACTGTCCTTTTTCTTTACTTGGCAAACAAAAATGGTTTCATTACAAAAAGCTTTGGTCACAGTTGGTGATACTCACTCCATCCTCGTCCATATAGTTTACAATTTGACAAAGCTATGTTGTAATTTGGTAGAAATAACTTTAAAGGTCTGTGATATCACACTTACTTTAAGATCAATATCCTCGTTAGGCATTCCAGTTGTGTTGAGGGAGAAACTGGCGATACCATGAATGTCTGTGGTTAGGTTCAGTAGATGACGTGATGATGACCACTCGCCCCCAAGCAGATAAAGTGATATGTCGAATATTGGCGTGTCATTGAAGTGAACAGCTTTAATCTGAAGAAAAGCAGAGGGAGGGATTATGCAACCAGGTTATTGTACAGGTTTTTATTTTCATTTTTCCCCCTCAAAGATTTCATTTTGTTTTTCAATTGAATTGTTCACATTATAGATCACATTAAAAGTGGAAAAGGTTCTGACATGATTTATCTTTGTCTTATTCTTTTGCATCACAAAAACCTTCCTTTTTCACAGGGGTGGTTAGACTTTTTATATCCACTGTAAGTCTGGGTGAATTCTGCATATCAGATTGATGTAGTTTGACATACCTTGCCCTCAACAATTGATCCATGTTCATATATTTTGGGTGTGTCGACAAATGAGAGCTTTCCTAAAACATAGGAAAATGTGATGCGTTTTTCTTCAGATCGTATAATACCTGTAAAAGGGGAACACATTGTCAGGTGGCACATATGGTTAGAACATTCAATAAGCATCTCAAAGTGTCCTGGCTTTTCAGCAGTCCTGGTTGAAAGAGTCCCAGATTTCTTGGTAATTCCCTAGGATTACAGGGATTTTACAAACGATATATACACTCACCTAAAGGATTATTAGGAACACCTGTTCAGTTTCTCATGAATGCAATTATCTAATCAACCAATCATATGGCAGTTGCTTCAATGCATTTAGGGGTGTGGTCCTGGTCAAGACAATCTCCTGAACTCCAAACTGAATTTCAGAATGGGGAGGAAAGGTGATTTAAGCAATTTTGAGCGTGGCATGGTTGTTGGTGCCAGACGGGCCGGTCTGAGTATTTCACAATCTGCTCAGTTACTGGGATTTCCACGCACAACCATTTCTAGGGTTTACAAAGAATGGTGTGAAAAGGGAAAAACATCCAGTATGCGGCAGTCCTGTGGGGGGCGAAAATGCCTTGTTGATGCTAGAGGTCAGAGGAGAATGGGCCGACTGATTCAAGCTGATAGAAGAGCAACTTTGACTGAAATAACCACTCGTTATACCTGAGGTATGCAGCAAAGCATTTGTAAAGCCACAGCACGCACAACCTTGAGGCGGATGGGCTACAACAGCAGAAGACCCCACCGGGTACCACTTATCTCCACTACAAATAGGAAAAAGAGGCTACAATTTGCACGAGCTCACCAAAATTGGACAGTTGAAGACTGGAAGAATGTTGCCTGGTCTGATGAGTCTCAATTTATGTTGAGACATTCAGATGGTAGAGTCAGAAATTGGCTTAAACAGAATGAGAACATGGATCCATCATGCCTTGTTACCACTGTGCAGGCTGGTGGTGGTGGTGTAATGGTGTGGGGGACGTTTTCTTGGCACACTTTAGGCCCCTTAGTGCCAATTGGGCATCGTTTAAATGCCACGGCCTACCTGAGCATTGTTTCCGACCATGTCCCTTTATGACCACCATGTACCCATCCTCTGATGGCTACTTCCAGCAGGATAATGCACCATGTCACAAAGCTTGAATCATTTCAAATTGGTTTCTTGAACATGACAATGAGTTCACTGTACTGAAATGGCCCCCACATACCGTGTATTTTCAGGAAAACTGTGGATTTTGGGAAAGTTTCTGGAACATTGTAACTCTAAAGGCCCAAATATACTTCACGCCGTGTACGGATACACAGGACGTCTTCCACTGGTATCCTGCGTCCATACTTCATGCTCCCTATAGGCCTTGAGGGTACGCATACGCGGGCATAATACCAACAGAACAACAGGACAGATCCCAAGATCCTCTAAGGTTCTGCGAGACTGACACATTGAAGTAGTAGTACACATATATAATGCACCATCTTCGTTGGCGTTGCTGCTGCTCTTTTTTGTCGTTTTCTTGACAAAGATTAATAGCAGTACCTACTCCTCAATCACCGTGTTTATTGTGGTTGTACAAAATGGTCAGTTGTCAAGGTATTTCCGGGCAGGTAGAAAATGTTTTGTTGCGGACTGCCCCCTTGTGGACATAGCTTTTAAAAATCAGTTTAGACAATCTTAGCAGTGCCGCTTGCGTAGCGTTCGCGTACGTACATACGCACACCTCCGAAACTGGAGTATATCGTGACCTTAATTCCCCTTAAGAACAAAAAAGGCAGCCCTAACCATTATGATACAATTAATTATAATGAATAGTATTTTTCAGTATTATATATTTTTAAAATTATTAACGAATACATCAGAAAACTGTATCATCACTGTTCCGTCATCTGATGTGATGAGTGACTTGCCTGTTCCCTGCTCCTCTACTTTAGTACTGAATAAAAAATTGTCACGGAGCAATTTCTTGCTTTCATCCTTGAAAGCTAACAGGTTAAAGACATGAGAGGCACATCCAGTTTGGTCCATCTGAGAAAAAAACAAATCCAATTGTATTATAAATTGGGGAATCTACAAACATTGATCAGAAAGAACTCAATTCAACCACATTAAAAGACAAAAAACTGTCCTTGTGTGTTGGGAAAGCATACAGACCTCAACTGATTCTTTGTGGCAAGGTTGTGTATAATTGAAGTTGTCATTTCCTGAGGATATATAATAGTCCAAGGGCCGGCACAACTCTACCTCAGCTATACCAGGTACAGGTTGCCCATAGGTGTACCTGATAAAAAACAACAACATAACAATTCATACATACAAGTTGTAGGCTTTACTCACTGAATACAAATGTTTACTGTGTCAGATGTAAATGTACTGTAAAAGTCAGCATTGAAGTGTCAGGATTCAAACAGGAGACTCACTTTGCACACACTTCCACTTTATACTCCTCTTCACCAACACTGATCTCATCTCTGAGATTTAATTTGATCTCAAACTTTGGCAAAACTAAAGGTAAAAAGACAGCAGTTATCACATTTCACTGAACCATTCACATAATACTTATATGAAATGTAAAGTAAATTCAATTAACCTACCATACTGTTCTACTTTAAACCTGTGGTATATACTTTTCCCATCAATCCAGACAACAACTTTATATGTTCCCTTGGGTGCTTCAGAGTTCAAGGGGTGAGAAAGCTGTAAAATCTTGCTACTGGATGTGGTGTTTAACCACTGTCCAATCCTGTTTTCATTTACATCCTGTTTGTGAAAGAATGGAATGTCTTAACACAAAGCTGAATGGACATCTTTAAACGTTCTACTACTGTGGGGTATATTATTTAATGATAATAAGGTACATGAATATTGCACCTTTTTACAACTGTATTCATTATAAAATGAGGAACCTAGTTATATTTTTACTGTACCTCAAGTTCCACAATGCTGTACTGTAAAAGACAAAAACATGCCAAAAATTAATGTTTTATAATGATAACATTTTATAATGATAACTTTCAAATGAGTATAAATACGCAGGCGATTAAGGTGGACAAAAAATGTGCCTGATTCTATTCATGACAATGATATACTTGGGGTATATACTCAAATGATCAGACTAGAAGAATGTGGCCTAGCAGACCTCGTTTCATTTCCCTCCATGTCTACTTACAAAAATGTTCTGCTCACTGGCAAATGGCGGTGATGGGAATTCATGCCATTGATTGCATGTCAGCATATTTTCATATGAATGACGCAAATATGACTTGGCTTGATATATGTTAAAGAGCTGGTCCAGTGTTCCACGGCCCGGACGAAAACCACACTGTTCCTCCTGAATCCGAGGTTCTACTAGATTAAGTATTTTTTATGAATTCATGAAGCATAACTGAGTAAGAGTTTGATGAATTACTTTGTGTTTTAGAATTATGCAAAATAAAAAAGAGATTTTATTACAACCTGGGTATGACTATATTAGGACTGAAGTTCAGATATGTAGATTATAAGTAAAATGACAAATTCCAGCTGTACAGCATACATTTTTAGTTAAGCCTAAAAACTTTGTTAATCACAAAGTGAATTACATTCAATCACTATTGAATGAAATTATAATTGTATGTATATACATGTTAGTGGTATTATAGGAAAATGAATGAAGGAATATAAACAGTCAAAGGATGATATTTTCTCCACCCCCTGTATTTATGTGTGTGTGTACATGTCCTTGAGCAGCCTAGCTATAGCCCATATTTCAACATATGTTGTTATTAGGGGTGTGTATCAACTCCATGAACCATTGATTGATGTTTGAAAGCATTCAAATCAGCCCACTCAGGTCCTGTGACTTTAGCTGATGCACTTTAGCCCCGATACAATCTTCAACTTTGAGTTGTTTGTGTTGACTGACCAAACAGACAGTCAAGGCTACAGACAGAGAGCATGGATAACATCAGTTTTATCACTCAATGATTTGGGCTTACCTTATTTAGTAACTCAGGTGTAGTGTTTAGTGTTTTTTACAAAGTAATTTAATGAGATTCTGATTTCTGATCGCACAACTAATTTCAATCAATATCGTCATAGGACTCAAGTGGGGGTAGACTACTTGTAGTTTTCAGTGTCATTTGTTAGATTGAATGTAGTTTAAAATATTAATCTACAGGATGTCTAAATAGTTAGATATATTAAAAGCATTGGTTTAAAATGTAGCACTCACCAACTGATTCACTGGTAAAAAACTGGTATCCAAGGTGATGACTCTAAAATGAACTGAGAAATTTTAAACAGGAAGCAAACGGGAAGTTAAAACTAACAAAGCATAGATACTCTATATTCTATTGCTGTGAGCATTCAACAGGTGTGTTTTAACTCATCATACCATTACATGTTTTCTTAGTGAGACTAAAAACTGAACAACAAATGATCTTCCCAACTTCCCAGTATTCCTCAGACAAAAATTACCTATTTGTCCTGGGTTGTATATTGGTTTGTCAGTTTGGACAAATGTAATCGGGCTGTAGGGTGTGATCTTGACCTTTCTCTCCTCTGTCGAGACAAATGTTTCACCGCGAACCTCCACCTTAAACATGAGTATCTTTTCTACCTGGAGTTCAGGTGCCTGTTTGACAAACGATATGGACCAACACACTGGTGAGATAATAAATAGACCATAACAACCAAAAACAGATATAAATTCAGCCTGAACCCCAGACACACAAGGATATGATCCACAGCGTGCCATTTTACACGATATGAGAAATACATTTTTATGTGAACGGCATTCCACATTGATCTGACTGGGACACAAGAGTGTTGGACTGACCTGAAACTGGAAACAGCGATGAAACTCTTGATCAGAACTCTCCCTAAGAAGGGTCGAGTTCTGTTCATCACCAATCAGAGATATGGTCATAACAAGGGTCTCCTTGGGCTGCAGAAGGCTGGCACAAAACCTGGCCTCCAAACCTGCCGGGATCACTGCAGGAATAGTTACCAGGTAAAACCTGAAACGCACACACACACACACACACACACACACACACACACACACACACACACACACACACACACACACACACACACACACTACTGTCAGGAACAAATTATGTTTCAACACAGGTTTGCCCTCCTACACAGCACTATTATATGCACTAGCACACCAATACATTAACAGCTAATTTCTCAGACCCTAAGGAAGCATATTTCCAGAATAACATCACCTAATATTGTCCATTGAGTATGGGTTCTAGTATAGCAAGCAAACAAGTTTATTTACATAGAACAATTCTTACATCGAAGCAATGCAATGTGCTTTACAAAGAAAATAATATATAGAAATACAATAACATAAAAACAATTACTCAAATGAAAACATCAAAACAAATGAAAACATCATAATAATAAAAAAGAAATACAATAAGAAAACATATAAAGATTAAAAATGGGATAAAAACATAAGAAGCTATAAGGCTAAACAGTGTGGTTAAGTGCTCCATCATAGGCACGTGAAAAGAGAAGTGTTTTTAACCTGGATTTAAAAATTAATACGTTTGGGGCACGTCTAAGATCTTCTGGTAGTTTATTCCAGTTGTGTACAGCATAAGTGCTAAACCCAGCTAGACCATGTTTAGTTTGGACGCTAGGGTCTACTAGCTGACCTGTGTTCAGGTTTCTATTCTTCTAACATATCAGAAATGTATTTGGGTCCTAAATCATTCAGAGATTTATAAACTAAAAGCACCACTTTAAAATCTATTGTGTAACTGACTGGAAGCCAATGCAAAGATGCAAAGCTGTTTTACAGTCTTTTTTGGGAGTCCAGTTAAGAGGCCATTACAGTAGTCAACCCTACTAAAGATAAAAGCATGGATGAGCTTCTCTTGGTCTTTATGGGACACCAAGTCTTTCATTCTGGCTATATTTTTTCGATGATAGAATGCTTTTTTGATGACCACTTTGATATACAAGGTCTGAGTCTATCAGAACACCAAGATTAGGCCCCGGTTTTAAGGGCCCAAGAATCCAGCTCTTTACTAATACTATTTTATTTGCCAAACACAATAATCTGGTTTAGTTGTGGACAATTTTGGTTCATCCAGGTGTTTATGTGCTCTATACAGTGACACAGAGAGTCTATTGAGCTGTTGTCATATGGTTCGAGAGCCATATATATTTGAGTATCATCGGCATAGCTGTGGTAGTTAATGTTGTTGTTCTGTAGAATTTGGCCCAGAGGTAGCATATAGAGATTGAACAGAAGCGGTCCGAGAACTGATCCCTGTGGAACTTCGCATGTCAAAGCCACCCTATCAGATTCATGATTACCAATGGTGACAAAGTAACTCCGGCCATCTAGATAAGATCTGAACCAATCAAGGACTACCCAATTTTCCAGTCTATCTAGAAGTGTTCTATGATCTACCGTGTCAAATGCTGCACTGAGATCTAATAGAACTAGAACTGTTATTGTATCCCAATCAGTATTCAGCCTTATATCATTTAAAACTTTGATCAGGGCTGTTTCAGTACAGTGGTGAGGTTGGAAACCTGACAGATATTTGTCTTTTACACGATTTGTCTATTGTGTAAAAATCTTGAGGTCACAAAATTGCTGAGTTGATTGAAGACAATCTTCTCAATGATCTTGGCTATAAAAGGGAGATTTGCGACAGGTCTCTAGTTGTTCATTATAGATGCATCCAGTGTTCTTTTTTTTAATAAGGGCTTAATGGCAGCTGTTTTTAGAGACGTGGGGAAAATGCCTGATTGCAGAGAGCTATTAACTATTTGCTGTAGGTCCATTTTCATAGAGTAAAAAACTGTTTTAAATAAGTCTGATGGCACTGTGTCAAGACAGCAAGTGGAAGCTTTAAAATGTCGAAATGTTCCTTCTAGGAATTTTTGATCAATTCTATTACAATGCGACATAATAACCAAGTTATGTCTTGGTGGTCGTAGTGACGGTACAGAGTCCTTGTTAGACTGTATAGTTCTGATGGTCCATCTAATACTAAAGAAACAGGCAAATTCATTAAATTTTACAGTGGACATTAGTTCTGATGCTATCTCCTTTATTGTGTTTGTAACCTTGTCAACCATGACAAATAGAGTGCAGGTATTGTTGATATTCCTGTTGATCGTTCCCGATAAATGGTGCTGTCTGGCCCTGCGTAACTCATTGTTGAAGCTACCAAGGCTTTGTTTATAGATGTCATAGAGAATTTGAAGTTTAGTTTTCCTCCACTTACGTTCTGGGATTGGGTGTGATTGAGGTGTAGAGGGTGGGAGCTGTTGTGCCCCCGTTTGGGACAAGGACAACTTCTGGAAGCATTGGGTGATTTTAGTTAGAGGGTCAGGAGAGGGGGGGGTGGATACTCTGCCTAATGGTACTGTTCTTCATGCTTATCTTGTTTGGAAATGGCATTCCAAGAGCGTGATGCATGTTGGCACAAAGCAGCCAGCATCCCATCATGTTTGGATGAACCCATCGGATCAAAAGTGGTCTTTACAGTTCCAAAAAATATTTAAATTGTCAATAAACCTTATCCTGTAGTTGAGGCATGCTGATGTCAGACACGTATTCAGCCCAAGGAGTCTACTAAAAGATTCAATTCCTTTCCCCAAGGTTGGAATGGGGCCTGAGATGAAAACATGTTGTTGAAAGTTGTTTATTTACTCCAGTAGCATAGGAAAATCCTTTTTCAGGATCTCAGAGCCAGTTTTCCTTTGTAGAATGTCAAAAGACCCAGTGTGGATAATAATGTACATGTTTATTGGATGCGTAGAGAATAACTGGCAACATCTCTATTAGCTCTCTGACCGATGTGTCAGCCATGGTTAGGTCTTCAGTCTTTGCCATTCTGATATGCTTGGTTATGTAGTCCCCAATCAAGGTAGTATCTGGCTTATCAGATGTGGAGGTATCAAAGTTTCTTTCCCTAGTCCTATCAGTGGTGTTAGGGCTTTTTCTTGGATTTTGGTTAGCCTTAATGCTAGTGTTGTGGTTAGCTTCCCAAGTTTCATTTACACACATTTCGTTCTGACTCAGTGGATCATATCTGTTTTGCTGTGTAGTTCAGGTGGTGGATTGAGGGTTGGTGCTCTCTCATTTGATTTCTTGCTGGATTTGCCTCTGCGGCGTACAACGTCAGACCAAATCCCTGCTGGAGTCTCATTCAGCCGTTCGCTCTGAAATTGCTCTGATCCGTTCACCAGTTTTGACTGCGTTCTATCAAGTTCTATCAACAGCTTGATCCGTTCCTCCTACAGCTGTCTTAGCTCCTCCATCATAAAAAAAAATCACTCAAAAATACTAAAGAACTATGCTGAGGTACTCTTTTGAAAATTACATACAATTGTAAAAATATGATTAAAACAAATATAGAACAAAATGTAACAAAGGTAATAGATTTAAAGAAGATTAAAAAAAGTAAGAAAAGAAAGAGGCTGGCTAAAGGCAGATAGTAGGAGAGTTGCGATATGTGACTAACAGGCATGAAAGCAGGAAGCATAAAGTGTGTATAGAAAAAGGTATTGGTGATATGATAACTAAATTCCAGGCTAACTTACGGTCTTGGTGTTTCTTGAATGTCTTGACACACACAAAGCTGGTGAAAATAGGCAAAAAGCATCCATCTCCAAACCTGAATCCCAGAGGGAAACATCACTAAATTAGATGTTAATAACACAAGTCAGACTGTGTTAAAATGCTGACTCTCCCCACACCGACAACAAGGGCATAGCAGAGGTGTTGTATTTATCCAGTCGATGAGGTAACGTCAGTACCCTCTCCTACCTGGTTAGCCAATCCTTTCACATTTAGGTAGGAGTGTTATCGGAGTGGGGAATGGGGTTAGATGACGGGTGTCATTTACGGAAAACTACAAAACAAATATGTGTGGGCAGAAACCTTCTACACCATTATATTTATATTGCAGCAACTAAATATTCCCCAAAAATATATATTTGAAACACTACAGATTCCATTCAGGCTTTGTTGGTGATCAAAAAGGATGTCGTGTTGACTCTAGTTCTACCTGATCTGGAATATTGTTCATTGATGGTTACATCCTGCAAAGAAGGACATAGCAAAGCTACAGTAGACCCAGAAAAGAGTGGCAGGTCTTGTTATCAGAGGGTTACTATCAATACTATGTATGTCAGTTGCTCTGGGCTGAAACTAGTGCAGAGTCTAACTGCTTGTTTCCTTTGGCTTGCGCAACCTTCCATAAGTGTTTACAGTCTTGTTTAATCATTTTGGTATTATTGTCAATAGTATGTGGTAAGTTTCCAAAACTCTAAATACAAAACTCAAAATTTATCACAGTTGCAACTTTAATATTACTGTCACGGTTGTAGATTTGGAGACGGAGGCAGGCGCAGAAGTTTGAGGGTTTCCCCTTTTTTATTAAAAAAAAAATAAAGAAAACCAAAGTGTCGGGCACTACAAAAATACTTGAGGGTTCAATGGGTCCGTGGTTCAAAGGCACAGGCGCACACAAACATGACAGGCATACACACACAATGACCAACAATGACTGGGAAAAAATGGCTGAACTAAATACACAGACAAACGAGGGGAACAGAAACAGGTGGGGGCTAAAACACATATGAAATGAATAAACCGATCAACTGAAACAAGAATAGGAAAGACCATACAAGGACAAGACAAGGACACACAGAAAACACGAAGTGGAATAGTCCCTTTAGGAAGGGACCGTTACAATTACATTCAAAACAACAAATTATGATTTCTTTCAATCAATCAAATTTATTTATAAAGCCCTTTTTACAACAGCAGTTGTCAAAAAGTGCTTTACAGAGACACCCAGCCTTACACCCCAAGGAGCAAACAACAGTAGTGTTGAATTTCAGTGGCTATGAAAAACTCTCTAAGAAGGCCGAATTTTAGGAAGACACTTAGAGAGGACCCAGGCTCAGAGGGGGGACCAGTCCTCTTCTGGCTGTGCCGGGTGATATATTAAGAGTCCAATTGGAATAATTAAAACATTTCTCTGGACTAAATCCAGAGTCCATTTAAATTTAGACTAGGTCAGAAGTATGACCAGATGGACAAGGACAGGGACAGCAACGGGCCCCCCAAACCAGGTACTCTGCAGGTGTGGACCAGGACCTCATGTCCTCCTAAGGGACCACATGTCCTCCTTAAAACTGTAGGAGACTGGGAAAAGTCAGAAAGTGCATTCCTCATATCAACAACGATTTGTAGTGGAGAAGGAGAACTTAGTGGGGTAGGAGAACTGACCCAATCCCCCAGCACAATAGTATAGCAGCGTAAGACCTTGGAACTGAGATGGGGGGTCCGGCGACACTGTGGCCATACACGGGGGAGGCCCCTGACAGGGCCCAACAGGCAGGAAATCAATCCACCCACATTGCCAGGCATCAACCAAAGGGACACCCACCAACCGCAACCACCCTGAATAAGGGCAGAGTATTGCCAGCAGCGTACAGCCCAATTGCACAAGTGCGCAAAAGAGAGTCAACAACAAGCCAGTGACTCTTCCCCCTAAAGGCATTGGAGGGAGGGCATCCCAGTGGCGACGAGAGCCCACCTGGCAAGACAGCAAGAGTGGACAGTATCAAGCCTACTGGTCACCTTCACGCCCCCGGGCCAGGCTACACCTAATTATAAACCGTGCTATAGAGATGTGTTTTTAGTTGACATTTGAAAGTTTGCACTGAGTTTGCATTTCTAACCTTAATTGGCAGATCATTCCACAGTAGTGGAGCTCTATGAGAAAAGGTCCTGCCTCCGGCTGTTTGTTTAGAAATTCTAGGTACAATTAAAAGGCCTGCATCTTAGGTTACGTGTAGGTATGTACGGCTGGATCATTTCAGTAAGGTAAGTAGGAGCAAGTCCATGTATTGATTTATAGGTTAACAGTAAAACCTTAAAATCAGCCCTACCCTAACAGGCAGCCAGTGTAAGGACGCTAGGACAGGAGTAATGTGTTCAAATGTTTTTGTTCTAGTTAGGATTCTAGCAGCCGTGTGCAGCACTAATTGAAGTTTATTTATCAATTTGTCTGGGTAACCGGAAAGAAGAGCATTGCAGTAATCTAGTAACCTTCTCGTTAGTCTGTGTATTTAGTTCAGCCATTTTCTCCCTGTCACGGTGGGTCATTGTGCATCTGTGCGTGTCATGTTGTATGTACTCCTGAACTCCTGAACTCCTGAACCTCTGGGTATCTTGTAGTGCCCGGCACTCCGTTTTGTGTTCTCAGGCTTTTGTTTGTTTATTAAAAAGTAATGCCTCATAATTCTGCGCCTGCTTCCATCTCCCTTTCTGAAACGTGACAGTCTAGAAGTAACAAAAGCATGGATACATTTTTCGGCATCAGTTTTTGAAATGTTTGAAATGTTTTGAAGATGAAAATAAGCAACTCTTGAGACATATTTTCTCTGTTCTTCAAAGGAGAGGTCAGGGTCAAGGGTAACGCCAAGGTTTTTTACAGTTTTTTGGGATACGACCATGCAGCCGTCGAGGTTCACAGTGAGATCTGCTAACAACGCTCTTTGTTTCTTGGGTCCTAAAATGAGCATTTCTGTTTTCCTTAAGTTTAAGAGCAATAATTTCTCTGCCATCCACTTCCTAATATCTGAAACGCATGCTTCCAAAGTAGCTAATTTTGGGGCTTCTCAATGCTTCTTTGAAATTTAAAAGTATGTCATCAGAATAACAGTGAAAATTTACATTGTGATTTAAAAAATGTTATTGATTTCCAGCTGCATGTTTAAAATGACAAAAGTACACCCAAAGGGGCCATGCTCCACAATGCATTCCATTTTCTACTTGCATCTGCAGAGACAAAACAAATATGAGACAGGATTCAGATATTTATTATCAAAAGTATTGTATGCATACAGTACAATGAAATTGTTTAATGAGGAATAATGACAAATACCAAGAATACCAATACCAAGTTCAATAAATTGTTCAGTAATTGTTGGACTGTCTCTCTATGCACGAAACTCTCTCACTCAGGGAGAAAAGGGTCGAGTTAGCACGACTCTAGCAACATTTCATTATATTGTTCTTCCCCCACTAACACGATTTGAAAGAACTCTGTGAAATCAAAATGATATAGGTGAAAAACGACTGTATTGTCAAAATAAACATCCTAAATTGGGAAACCCCAATTCATTGTGACTAATTTTTTGTGATTAATGTCAGTCACATAAATTAAAGTAGACCTTTTCCTCCATGGACTGCTTGTGGGCTTACTGCACAATTTATATCTTGTGAGATGGCTAGAAGATATCTGAAGAACCTGAGAAAATGGAAGACAGAAAACACAGCAGAAGACCCCAAAATCTTTATGCATCTGATGAACACAACTTAAAGAACCTTGAGGGACAGAAGGGAAATCCAGAGAAGTGCTTATTCAGCATCTAGCAGTGTCATCTGGCACCAAAGTACAACCTTCAACAGTGAGAAGTTTTAAAGAAATGGCCATGTTGCAGCAAATAAACTATTCTTGCGAAAAAGCAAGAAGTAAAGAGATTTCAAAAAACATGAAAGCACAGATTGACAACGAGTAGACGAAAGGACAAATTAGATGTCCAAATTAGATGTTTTTGTTCACAAACACACCCAGCATATCAGAAGAAAAGAGAAGTAAAGTGATGCCCGTCTGCAGCCTCTTGTGAAACATGGTGGCCAAAAACTATAGAATTATGAAT
This sequence comes from Esox lucius, assembly GCF_011004845.1. Taxonomy (NCBI): domain Eukaryota; kingdom Metazoa; phylum Chordata; class Actinopteri; order Esociformes; family Esocidae; genus Esox; species Esox lucius. The sequence goes on along the minus strand of NC_047569.1, from coordinate 35,939,727 downwards.
GCTGAAAGAAAGAAACAGATTTGAATACATCATGTGATACTGTACCTTTGGGAAATCAACTGATTGGCAAAATGTTATCTTAACTCTTTGGGGGCATAATAATGACCCCAAACACGCAGCAAAAACAATTAAGACCTACTGGAGCAGAAATCTTCAGATGGATCACTCATGAGTTACCTAAAGCATCCAAAGTCAAAAGAAGAGATAATATGGCAAAAACGTGGAAGAATTTGCTTGACAATATTAAACTACAGTCTGATGAGGCAAATTGCTTCAGTCTTGCATTCAAAATGTGTTACTTTTTATTGTATTATTGTTTTCATTGTATAAATGTTTCTTTGTATATAGTTCAAGATTGAATAGTGCTTTTTCAAATGAATTACAGAACAACAACTTAAATATTACATTTTCAGAGTGGCCAAGAAATGTACTGAACTGTAATAATAAAGACACATTTGGTCTTGATGAACAAAATAATATTGAAGATCAAAATCTTTACTGTACATTGTTTAATACATTGAGAACAAAATGGTCAATTGAAACCAAAATCACCAACCGACTGAGGGTTGAATTCAAACTCACACCAAAAATCTAATTGAACAATTGATATCACAGGCTGTTCCAACTTGCAGGTATTTCATCAAGGCAACTTATAATGTGACTCGGTAGTGTGTATGTACGCACTCCCGACAACGTCTGGGCATGCTCCTGATGAGACAGCGGATGGTGTCCTGGGGAATCCCCTCCCAGACCTGGAACAGGGCATCTGTGAGCTCCAACGCCACCAGTCTGGAGCACAACTTGGTGGTCTCAGATGCACGATACATAGAGTCCCAGGGGTTTTCAATTGGATTCAGGTCTGGGGAACGTGAGGGCTAGTCAATAGCATCAATGCCTTTGTCATCCAGGAACTGCCTACACACTCTGGCCACATGAGGCCGGGCATTGTCCTGCACCAGGGCCCACTGCACCAGCGTAAGGTCTGACAATGGGTCTGAGGATTTCATAGTGGTTAGCTAGGACCAGAAGATCTGTGTGACCCTCCAAGGATATGCCTCCCCAGACCATCACTGACCCATCACTAAACCGGTCATGCTGGAATGTTGTTGCAGGCAGCATAACGATCAACACAGTGTCTCTAGACTCTTTCAATGCTGTCACATGCTTAGCGTGAACCTACTCTCATCTGTGAAGAGAATGGGACACCAATGGCGGACCTGCCAATTCTGGTGTTCTCTGGCGAATGCCAATCGAGCTGCAAGGTGCTGGGCTGTGAACACAGGTCCCATGACAGGATGTCGGGCCCTCACGCCACCCTTATGGAGTCTGTTTCTGATAGTTTGGTCAGAAACATGCAAACCAGTAGCCTGCTGGAGGTCATTTAATAGGGTTCTGTGCTCCTCCTGTTCCTCCTCTCACAAAGGAGCAGATACCAGTACAGCAAACCTTCTTGCAACGGCACTTATGGATGTGTCATCCGGAAAGAGCTGCACTGCCTGTGCAAACCTGAATTGGCTGCTGGTACCACCTCGTGCTACCAGTAGTGACAATGACACTAGCAAAAACGCAAAATTAGAAAAGTATCAGTCAGAAAAGATAAGGAGAGAGCAATTGTCTGTGGCCACCACCAGCAAAACCATTCCCTTTTTGGGAGTTGTCTTGTTGTTGCCACTCCAGTGCATCTGTTGTCACTTCCAGTTCTGTTTAATTTATTTGGTGTTACACTGTGATGATCCCCTCACTTTCTTTGAGCAGTGTATATGACATGATTGCCATCCATAATTGTATTGCTAATTTATTTCACATAGTAGTAACCATAAATGGTAACCATATAAGACGGTGTCTTTCAACAAGGAGCAGGATAGATAGCAAGGCAGAGGAAGAAATCAGAGAGCCCCTGGACAGGGTCAAAACTCCAAACTGAGCTTCTACAAACCATGACAAATACACATTTTTGTTGATGAAGCTGGCTTCTACCCGGCCAAAACTTGGCGTTGTGGGCGCAATATTGTTGGTCAATGAGCAACTGTCCAAGTGCCTGGGCAACGTGTGTGCAACCACATCCAAAATGTGGTGTTACGACGTAAGCCTCTTCATGGGGCCTACAATGGTTGGGCTACACACCTCATGGAGTTCCTCAATGAAATTGTGTGGGATGACATTTTAGGTTCACCATTTATTGGTGGTTCAGGAATGGTCTCAGGTCAACCCCCTATTCCTGACCCTTTACCTGCCCTCATAAACTCTTTTCCTCAAACCTGCTTTGGAATCATCATGGAGGTGAGGTCATGATATCCCTGCTGTCCAATGTCTGGATTTGCCATACCAAAAGATCTTTCCAGCATTCATTGCCTAACACCAAAATCAGAACCGACACAAATTTGTGTTGTTTGTGCTAAACGTTTAAATCGTAAACAGAAATATTGGAAATTATTTCATTCAATTTTGATGGGCTGTGTTTAGTAAGTGTTTTGCCTAATTAATATGAAAATGGTGTAATATACTGTAACAGATTACCTTCAAAGAGTAATTTTTTTAAAAAGGGTCTTACGTTGTTTGTCCTAGGACTAACTTGTTGTTACAGTGAATTGTGCAATTTCATGTTTTCATTACTTAACTAATGTACTCATCATATTTCACAACACATCAGTTGAATCAAATATCTTCTAGTGAAAGATGTTTGCAAACCAAATGAAAGTATCGGTTGTTTGATCAGTTGTTTGAATGCTGTGTAGCTGTGCTACAAGGGTGATCAGTTTAGATATCTGCAGTTTTGAAAAATCACCACATAGTATTGATTTTGCTACCAAAACGAAGACATAAAAACTATAAAAGTAGTTGTAATGGGTAGGTTTGTCTCACCCTTTTCAAGTACATTAAAACATGGTCATCTTTGTATTGACGCGTTCTACCAGAAGGGAATCCTTCACCTGTGAAGACAAGACATTCACAGATAATTCCTATTTTTAACACAGAAACTGAGCTCTGTATTTAATTTACATGTGAAATGCAAAGTTAGGGCATATTACAAAAACTGACCTCCTTCAAGGATTCTGGGACAGGGGAAAATCCAGACAACATTTTCACATCCACTATAATCATATTGGTGTTCTGTTCTTTTCTTCCATACCTGTTAGAGAAAAGATGGAGAAAACCGTGAACCTACAGAATATTGAGGTGTGATTTTGACAACAGCATATCAATAAAAGAACTGGAATAACAGGTGATTTTGAATTTAGAAATTATTTCCAGTCAGGCACATAGCATTTTGCCAGGGAACAATTAAATATAGGTCCATGTAAACGGATCTGGTAGATTAGAAAACTTTCTTCTCATTTCACTCAGAAAATTCTTACTGAAACTGAAGATTCAGCTTGACTTTTCTCTTAGTGTTCCTGTGGCACTCAACTTCTGGTCCAACCTGAATGCTGAGCGATGTGCCAACTGTGAGTAGGGATGTTGTAATGCAGTGACAGCTGTAGAGGAGGAGCTTAAAAAAGTAACAAATGCTCTTGTCGAGGAGTTTCTTTAAAAAAAAGAATTCATTTTCTGGCTTCTTCTGCACATACCGCTGGTTATGTTGTTCCTGATGGGTTTGTGTGCATCAACAGTACCTCTCACATGTTGCATGCTGCTTCAAATATGTACAGTTGCTAAACTGTACCCAAAGGCCAGGTATTGTAAGTTAAGACTTTGCACATGTATGTAACGCAGATGGCACTACTGCCTTCTGTCACGTCCTGGCTGTGCCCCTAGCCATCTCTGCGCTGGGCTCGGGGCATAGCCAGGACAGGACAGGAGGTGGCCTTTAGCCACCTCTACTCCTTTTTTTGGTTTCCCCAATTGGAGGCAGGTGTTAGTTATTGCCTCCAATTGGGGACCCTATTTAAGTTTAGTTTGTAGGCCCCAAGGTGTGGTTCATTTTGGTTTTGTTTGTCCTGTGTAAGGAATACCCACGTCACTGGTTGCTGCCTTTTTGTTTTGTTGGAGTCCTTCTTTCCTTTTTCATTAAAACATGGATTACCCTTGTGACCTTCAGTCTGCGCCTCTGTCCTTTAACCACCACAGCCGTGACACCTTCCCATCTAAGGGTTACAGCTTCTTTCATTTCCTAGTCTTAACACTTATTGGTAAGCACTAATGACAATCCAGAAAGGAAGTATTGTCCAATACCCTCTCACTGTAATAACTAGGCCTGGTGTGAGACACTGTATTAACTAGGCCAAGTGTGACACAACAAATTGCAACCAATAAACAACAAGTGCCACTTTGTTGTTACTATTTAGACTTTTGTAATGGTGATTGGTGGGGGTAGGCTTGATTGATTGGGCCGTTATATTGGTTCTTCAAATTATTGGAGATAATAATTGCAAGATCCAAATAATTGACTAGTTTCCATTCATTCTAAATGTGTTCATCTGAATGTCAAAGTATGTTTTTGTGTGGCTAAATCCATTTGTAGCTTTCTTGCTAAATATGGCATTGGTTTACTTCATGTTCTCCAAACCAACCAGAACTAAAATTATGAAATTTGAGTACATTATATATTTAAATATTTGTGATTTTTTTTATGCATCAGATTTAGTTCATGCCTCAATTCAATACAACCTGGATGAAATAATATTGTACATATTAAAGATATCAGATGGCTCAGTCAAATAAATTATTCAAATGTCAGAATATGAATAAAGAACATATATTTTCATTTGTTTCTAGATGGACAACGTTTGCTTAGATTACATTTTGTTGGAGAAATGTATTACCTTTCCTTTCAATGTTTGTACTATATCTTTGTTTTTCAATCCAAATGTGAACACTCCCCTGCATTTTCTTGTTACATGCATACTTTTTGTTATTGCAACAATGAAAGCTGGTTTGTCTCAAAGTGGTTTATGATCCGTTTATATTGAAAACACCAAATAGCTGTCCTGCTACCCTGAAAAGCAGCACGATGATGAGCAAATCATTTCTCCATAATCTTTTTCACAAATCGTATTGACATTCAAAATCATGCATGGTTTTATAGCTGCTTATTTTTACAAAAGTAAAAACCTTATTCAGACTTATCAAAATGAAAACTGTAAGTGTGACTTGGTTCACTACATTTCTATCAAATTTTTCAAAACATTGAAAGTGCAGATATGAAATGAAAATATGAATGAAACATTTGTCGCTTTCTGTGTATCTGAACCTTGGAACGGAGTGATCATTATCAGGGAGAGCATGTTTTTGAAAAAATGTTATACAGTGCCTCTACATGGAATATTGCCTCAAACTGTATTATTGGCCGTTTCTTGCAGTCAGAAAACTGTCACAGGCTCAACATTTAAATACACTGGAAAACAACGGTAAGTTTTACTAATTCATGCACTCTGCTAGCCCACCACTGATTTTCATACAAATGTATGCAGATTCAACTTTCTTCGCGATTTTGGAAATTGTTGTAGACAATCGTCAAATTCGCCTTGCATGACAGAACAGGCAGGTGTGATTTGACCGCAAATAAACTTCAGGATAAAATGGACAGTATTTTTCCTCTGGGATTAGAACCAGCTACCTTTTTTCTTTCCCAAAACATTTGACAACTAGATCGCTCCAGCCTGATTCCAGCCTGCCACCACAAGTAAAAATGTACGTTCCCATTACTTAAAAATAGTTTTTGTATCTTATCATATAGAAGATACGCACTGCCAAACAAACAAAGAAATTTATAATTTGTTATCATGCACAATAGCAGTAATTTCACTGTCCTTAAAAATATGAGTAGGCCTATACTTGAAAAACTTAATATCAAATTGCTAAATGATGAATGGTACCTTTAGACTGATTGATAGTTATTGATAATAATTTGTGTAAGCAAACTAGAATCTCCATATGACAGGCTTTAGTGAGAGATATTACAATTTGTGTTAAGTTTATAAGTAGATTTAAAATGCAGAATCCTGAAATACATGCATGCTTTGACACAAACAGTGACCCAATGAATAAACCATAAATTAATAAATAATCACAACATTGATGTGCAAAGCAAGGCTTTATTGAATAACCAGTTCCACTGAGTGCCAGTTCCATGGTACAATAAGAACAGTGTACACAGGTGGGCCATGCTCTGGAATGCATTTCTTCATTTATCTGCAGACACAAAGATTAGTCAGCATTGTCAGGGAAATTTCTTGAATTGATGTATTCCTACTGATTAAAGGAATACATCATGTTTGGATGAGAAAAGGAATGTGTTAGAGAGGGGCTGGTGTTTACCTAGGGGGCATCCTTGACCGGCACCAGTGGACTAGAAAGTCTCTGGTAACAGTGGTACGCGTGGTATCTCGTAAATCTGTATAATTTCCTCCGTCTTTCCATTTTCGTAGATCGTTTGGACTTTAGACAATGCCATCAATGCATTCATAAAGGAAAAATAAAACGTTGTTTTCAGATGAGTACATGTTATACAGGTGCTGGTCATAAAATCTGAACATCAAAAAGTTGATTTATTTCAGTAATTCCATCCAAAAAGTGAGACTTGTATAATGTATACATTCATTCTACACAGACTGATATATTTCAAGTGTTTATTTCTTTTAATTTTGATGATTATAACTGACAACTAATGAAAACCCCAAATTCAGTATCTCAGAAAATTACAAAACTGTGAAAAGATTCAATACTGAAGACACCTGGTGCCACACACTAATCAGCTAATTAACCCAAATCACCTGCAAAGGCCTTTAAATGGTCTCTCAGTCTAGTTCTGTAGGCAACACAATCACGGGGAAGACTGCTGACTTGACAGCTGTCCAAAAGACGACCATTGACACCTTGCACAAGGAGGGCAAGACACAAAAGGTCATAGCTAAAGAGGCTGGCTGTTCACAGAGCTGTGTCCAAGCACATTAATAGAGAGGCGAAGGGAAGGAAAAGATGTGGGGGAGATTCAGAAAGAGTGGACTGCAGCTGGAGTCAGTGCTTCAAGAACCATCACGTACAGACGTATGCAAGACATGGGTTTCAGCTGTCGCATTCCTTGTGTCAAGCCACTCTTGAACAAGACACAGCGTCAGAAGCGTCTCGCCTGGGCTAAAGACGAAAAGGACTGAACTGCTAGGTTATGTTCTCTGATGAAAGTAAATTTAGCATTTCCTTTGGAAATCAAGGTCCCAGAGTCTGGAGAAAGAGAGGAGAGGCACAGAATCCACGCTGCTTGAAGTCCAGTGTAAAGTTTCCACAGTCAGTGATGGTTTGGGGTGCCATGTCATCTGCTGGTGTTGGTCCACTGTGTTTTCTGAGGTCCAAGGTCAACGCAGCTGCCTACTAGGAAGTTTTAGAGCATTTCATGCTTCCTGCTGCTGACCAACTTTATGGAGATGCAGATTTCATTTTCCAACAGAACTTGGCACGTGCACACAGTGCCAAAGCTACCAGTACCTGGTTTAAGGACAATGGTATCTCTGTTTTTAATTGGCCAGCAAACTCGCCTGACCTTAACCCTATAGAAAATCTATGGGGTATTGTGAAGAGGAAGATGCAATACGCCAGACCCAACAATACAGAAGAGCTGAAGGCCACTATCAGAGCAACCTGGGCTCTCATAACACCTGTGCAGTGCCACAGACTGATCGACTCCATGCCACGCCGCATTGCTGCAGTAATTCAGGCAAAAGGAGCCCCAACTATGTATTGAGTGCTGTACATGCTCATACTTTTCATGTTTATACTTTTCAGTTGGCCAACATTTCTAAAAATCTTAAATAATATTCAAATTTTCTGAGATACTGAATTTGGGATTTTCATTAGTTGTCAGTTATAATCATCACAATTAAAAGAAATAAACATTTGAAATATTTCAGTCTGTGTGTAATGAATGAATATAATATAAAAAGTTTCACTGTTTGAATGGATATACTGAAATAAATGTTGATGATATTCAAATTTTATGACCGGCACCTGTATAATAACACATTTGTGCAAATTAATAATTTATAATGGAGCTCACCAATATCACATGGGAAGTCATATTCTGTCTCAGCCTGGTCACCTGGAGGAAACAAACCATGTTACTTCTCAGTACAAAGAGATTAAATCCTGATAACTCAAAGTTTTACTTCAACGTCCCATTGGCATAAATGTTGAATTTATTTGAGAATGAAAAAACATTTTGTAGAGGATTAGATATGAATTTACTTGGCTGGTAGTAGTCATAGATTTTGACCACAGCTGGTTTTAGATTCTTTACTGGGAGCTGCTGAACGATGTCTAGGCTGCAGTAATGGGGCACGGCTGATTGTAACTGTTGGGAAAAAAATCACAATTATGAAATGCACTAAAACAGAAATGTTCCACTAATATACCTCACTATATTTTCTGTCTAAACAATACACAAACCTGAGTAGCTAACATACACCATATACTGTATGATTACCTTTAAATATTATTTAGAGTACCATCACATATTCTTCAACATGTACATTCATATCATAGCAGTAGTTGTGATACTATAATAGTTACTGCAATGTACAAATTATGTTTGTTGGTTTCAATGTATATTCATTGTAAGTCTACATTTAAGAGTAGTTGAAATGGGTTGGTTTGTCTCACCCCTGTCAAGTACAGTAAAACATGGTCATCTTTGGTATCGACACGCTCCACAAGAAGGTAATTCTTCATCTGTAAAGACCAGCCATTCACAGATTATTCCTATTTTGACCACAGAAACTGAGCTCTGTTACATCCAAGTTTACATGTAAAATGTTAATTTAAGGCCTATTACAAAACCTCACCTCCAACAAGGATTCTGGGACAGGGGAAAAGCCAGACAACATTTTCATATCCACTATAATCATATTGGTGTTCTGTTCTTTTCCTTCATACCTGTTAGAGAAAAGATAGAGAAGACCATAAACCTACAGAATATTCAAGTGTAATTTTGACTAAAGCATAACAATGAAAGAACTGGAGTGATTGTTAATTTAGAAATTATTGGATTCTGTCCAGTCAGACACACTGCATTTAGCCAGGGAACAATTAAAAATACGTCCAGACAAAAGTTTGTTAGATTAATAGACTTTTTCATTTCACTCAGAAAATCATCCTTACTGGAATTGAATATTCAGCCTGACTATTTTTCTCTTAGTGTCGCTGTTACACTCAACTTCTGGTATGACCTGAATGCTGAGCGATGTGTCAACTGTAGGAGTAGGGATGTTGTAATGCTGTGACAGCTAGAAAACAACCAAATGAAATCAGTTAATCAGCCCTGGTCATATTCAACTACATATTTAACAGCATTTTAAAATATATCAAAAACTTAACATAAATGCCTGGGGTCTAGGAGTAAATGAAGGATTGGGCTGACCTGTACTGAGGCACAAGCACTGCCCTTCACCTCCACAGTGTACTTCCCAGCCACATCCTGCAGCTGGCGCTCCTGGTAGAGAAGCTTGTTGTTCTGGTTCACATCAAAGACATGCTGTCCCCCACTGGGAGATTTTACTGTCACTGTGCTGGAGCCCTCTTTACTGAACACCTTGGTGGAGTACAGAGACAGGGCCTGGAGGGCCACCACTGTGTCCTACACACACACACAGACACACACAGACACACACACACACACACACACACACAGTGAACAAACAAAAGCAAACTCAGCCTGTTTTCTGTTATCCTACTATGTGTGATTTTTCTTTGTGCCTCTTCTCTGTTAAAAATCTCTAATCCATTAATTCTGATGATCTATTTTGGATGCAAGGTGTTTTGTACATGTAGTCTGATTGTAGTCGATCTCAAACAGGCACATTGTCTCACTACCAGCACTGCTGTTTTGGACTCACCTGTGTGGAGGAGAAGCCACCATAGGAGTTCTGCTGCTTCACCAACCACCTGACTATGCGGGAGGAGTAGCCCAGATCAGCGGTAGACAGAGGGGAGGCACTGAGGGACGCCAGCAGAACATAGGAGCTGATCTCCACTGCCAGAGAGGCTGAGGTCTCTGAGGAGGTCTGGTTCCAGTGCAGGAGACCCCCTGAGGAGAACACACATGCATAGACACATCAACACTCATACACCAACACACACACTACATAAACCTAATCAGAGAACAAGGACTAATGATTCATCAGACACAAGACTAAAATGTGACTTTGGTGAAAAGCTGTGTAAGATGCATTTTATCAAGAGTATTTTTCTGTGATTCTGAGTAAAGAACAAACCAATGAGGTCTAGTATTCAGGTCTACAGTACAGAAGAGCATGTCTCACCCTCTTGTAAAGCAATCTTGTCCAGGTGCTGCAGAAGCAGCGTCCGCATCTCCATGTCTCCTGCCAGGGTAAAGGTGTAGGCTAGCAGAGCAGTAGTGTAGGTGTTGGACAAATCACTGGTGGAGTTCCTCAGACAAGACAAGCTGCTGTTCACAACAGGATCCTTATGCAACACAAAATGTATATTATTATTAGAGTCCAGAAAGTGACTGCATTTATCTTCTGTTGGGTGCCTAAAATGAACCAGATCATTCAGCAGTTCAGCAGCATTAAACGTTGCTCTGGATTAAATAAAATTACTAAAATGTAAATGCAAAATGTGGTTTGCTGTTATGAGAATAGGCAGGTGGAGAAAATACAGACTCTGTGCTACATCAGGGCTAGGGGGTGCTATAGCCAAATCACAAATCTGCGTAGCCCCAGTTAAGCCCCCTCAAGCATTTTTGTATTTATTTTATAAAACATTAAGTTAATAACCAGGTATTCTGTTAGTACCTCCTCGGTCAAACTCTCTCTTAGCACTGGGAGAGAAAAATCCCAGCGCCAAGCCTGAGAATATACTTACTGAAACTGACATGTTGCTCTCCAGCATTGAGGCAGTTATGTAGGCTGTAAGAGTTACTTCATCAGACACCCCACCCTAGAAAACATTATGCCAAAAACAAAACCTTGTGAACATCCTTTACATAGCATGGTTTGTTTAGTGGGTTATGGTTTGTATGGGTCAGTCTTTACATTAGCAATGTAAATAAACAGACAAGGGTTGACTGACCAAGGACCCAAAATATATATTTTTTCTCTCTTTTATTTAATATCTGTACCTTCATTCGGTTGTTAAAGAGTTCCCCAAGTCTTAGGAAACAGCCATTTTCTTTTTGTTTCTCTTCCAACCATGTCGTGGTTTCCTTAATTTTTAAAGGATCTATATAGATAAAAGACTGTGCCTTGCTAAAGGATCTCAAGACAAATGCAGTCAGCCTGTGAACAAAGAACATGTGTGAAAACTTGATTTGAATGTCTCACTATACATCCATAAGAAGCCATAAATACAATTTGAATTTGCATCATTCATATCTTATTTCAACTCCTGCCATAAAAAATTTGATCGAATTTGTTAATATTTGAAAGAAAAATGGCTTCCAAACAAATTCTTATATTGCTTAAGTCATTAGTCGAAATACAATCCCAGTTCTCACCAAGTGTTTCCAGATCCTTGGCCAAATGTGCTGTAGGCCCCATCTGAATGCTTGTAATTCAGCTGCCTTTGGTAACCTGAGTCATTGACAGTTAAAATGTATTTTTTTAAATGTTTATCTCCTTTCCTCATGGCCATTCTGTTTGGCTAGTCTTTTTCAAAGAGAGATTCTGCCTTCAGCACAAGCTGTTTTTAACATACTTATTGATGATTATGATTGTAACAGCTCTGGGATTATGGTTTATTGAAGCTGTGCATACCCTTCAAGATATGTTGAGTTGCGGGTGATGTCAATACATTTACATAAAAAGGAGTGGCTATGTATCAGAACAGTGATTCTAGAAAATCAGGAAATCCTTGTCTGGTGGGAAAATATTATTTTTTTATAGTTACAAATTAATAATGCTTTAGAAAAATGTATAAGGCAAAATAAATCTTTCTGGAAATGTATGAATCTTTTCAACATTATTCATGTCTGTGATACACCAATCAGCCATAACATTATGATCACCTGCCTAATATTGTGTTGGTCCCCCTTTCACCACCAACACAGCCCTGACCCATCGTAGAATGGACTCCACTAGACCTCTGAAGGTGTGCTGTGGTATCTGGCACCAAGATGTTAGCAGCAAGTCTTGTAAGTTGCAAGGTGGGGACTCCATAGATCAAATCTGTTTGTCCAGCACATCCCACAGATGTTTGATTGGATTGAGATCTAGGGAATTTGGAGGCCAAGTCCAAACTTTAAACTCGTTGTTGTGTTCCTCAAACCATTCCTGAACCATTTTTGCTTTGTGTCAGGGGGCATTATCCTGCTGGAAGAGGCCAATGCCATCAGGGAATACCATTGCCATGAAAGGGTGCACATGGTCTGCAACAATGCTCAGTTCTGTGGTACGTGTCAAAGTAACATCCACAAGGAATGCAGGACCCAGGGTTTCCCATAAGAACATTGCCCAAAGCATCACACTGCCTCTGCTGGCTTGCCTTCTTCCCATAGTCCATCCCAGGGCCATGTGTTCTCCAGGTAAGCGATGCACATACACCCAGCAATCCACGTGATGTAAAAGGAAACGTGATTCATCAGACCAGGCCACCTTCTTCCATTGCTCTGTGGTCTAGTTCTGATGCTCACATGCCCATTGAAGGTGCTTTCGGCAGTGGACAGGGGTCAGCATTGGCACCCTGACTGGTCACAATTTGGCCCCTGTCAAAGTTGCTCAGATCCTTACGCTTGCCCATTTTTTCTGCTTCTAACACATTACCTTTGTGGACAGAATGTTCACTTGCTGTTTAATATATCCCACCCAATGACAGGTGTCATGATAACGAGATTATCAGTGCTATTCACTTCACACAACAGTGGTCATAATGTTATGGCTGATCGGTGTATGCCTTACATTTCTAAAAATGTATAATAATTAAAATAGTAAAATATATGTAATGTAGTTTCTTGCAGAATACTTTGGCTACTTATCTGAACATTCCTTTTTCTGAAAAACGTGTGCAGATAATTCTGTCTAATTTGTCTTAAATGAATGAGTAATCAGCAGTAAACAATATAGATTCCTTCTTCCTGTCCCCAATACATCTATTGTAGTCTGTTGAGTTGTTCATTTAATAGATTTAAACGAAAAGTATTGAAATTGTTGTCAACCATGTTATCTCTATTTAAATAAAAATGCAACATGTAAGGTGTTCGTCTCATGTGTCTGGAGGTGAATTAAAATATCCCACAAATCTACGTCATGGTGAGGAATAATAGTTTGCACATTTTCATACCTAATAGTTATTTTTCATTTGCCTACATAATCAATTGACATCACAGTTTTGCCATATTAAAAAGCTGATGAAACTGGATTTCACATCCGGCTTCTTTTACTGCCAATATAAGCTGATTATTTCTTCCATGGCCTGCATACTCAAAAGAGACATCACAAACTGAAAGTATTTGGGAAGCTCTGTTTTGAAGGTGTCTGTGACTAACAGATGTATAACTGTATATCCAGTCATGTGTAAATCCATAAATTATGTCCTATTTCATTAATTTCCACTGTCTGATTTTCATTTTATGAACTATAAATCAGTAAAATCTTTTAAATTAATGAATGTTGCATTAATATTTTAGCTCTGTAAATTTAAATTATATAATGTTAAAATGAAATAATTAAGGCCTTTGAACAGTTTTGGGGGGAAAAAGAGAGATGCCTTTGATGTTGGTTGATTTTTATCTTATTAAAAGCAATTATGTTGTTGTCTTTACAGGTACTGATACTTTGGTCTATCAAAATCTGGTCTATTTATAAAATATTTTCTTAACTGAGAAAGTTTTTTTAAATTGAGTTTTTTAAATTGAGATTCATCTAGTTTTCAAAATCACTGAAGATCATTTACTGATTGAAAGCAGTGTAGACTCTTACCACTAGTGAGAAACTTGGTGGCCTTGTCTCTGATGGCTGAGGTGAGCTGCTCTGTGTTCCTCAAGTACTCTAGGATGTAGATATTGGGGGCAAGAAGCGCCATGTTCTGCTCTCCGCACCCATATGGCATCTGCAACAGTCCATCCAGGTTCTTGAGGGCGCGGCCCAGAATGTCCCCTATAGAAAACATACAACATGCAAAACTCCCCTCTTTAGAAAACAGCATGGAGAGGGATTGCTTTTCACAAACTAAATCTTTCTAAAGCCACCACCCAACCAGAACAATAATATATTTTACCCAGGACTGAGACTGAAGCTCGAGCAGATCCTTCTACCACAATCATGGGCAGTTGCAGTTCCACCTCCTCTGTCAGAGCTTCTCCTGTGGACACATGACAACATGACCAAACAGAGCCAGAGCAAGGACAGATGCAGGGGCGAAAAGGGGAACTAATCATATAGGGGCCTAACGTGTAGAGGGGCCCTCGAAAATGTTTGAATCTTGAATAAAGTGGGGAGGGGCCCTCAGAGACTGCCTGTGTACAGGGCCCAGAATGTTGTGCTACACCCCTGGACAATTGTGTTTATATGACATAGAAACCAATTGGATATGTTTTACCATGGAGGAGATCAGGTCAATTCAATATGTAGTTTATTGAAATGAATGTAAATAATAACCTAAATAGAACAGTGTTGGCTTCTTGGACCCAGATCACGTTTGGTGCTGTATTTTAATTAAATTCTGATGGATTAGATGGTTGATACTGCAGTACTGACCAGATGGACACAGCAACCAGTTGTAGGTTTTAGTTTCTTCAGTTCCTTCAGCCTGACAGAGGGATTCATTTCCGTCAGAAGCAGTAACAGTACTGTAAAACTAGATGGTTTCTGTGTAATAGTTGGTAGATGTGACAGAATAGTCCCAAGACATTCAAATGTTTGACTAAAACAGTAAATACCTTCACTAGCAGGCTCCGTGTGACTATGTCAATGCGTCCTCTCTCTGGTACACTCACAATCTCATTGTCACAAGCAGCATGTGACTGGACAGCCTCTGCACTAATGGTCACATTCAAAACCCCTACAAAAACACATTGACAGAGACTGGAACATCAAAGGTCAGCACACAGTACACAGATAAAACCACACTACAATAAATAAACCAGAAGTTTTCGTTTGTTATTAAGGTACTTTACCTTTCAATGTACAACCCTGTTTCCAGAAAAGTTTGGACGTTGTGTAAAATGTTTATGAAAACATAAACCTAAGATGTGCAAATCATTGGAACCCTATATTCAATAGAAAACATATCAAATGATGAAACTGAAACATTTTATTGTTATTGTATACGCCAACAAAAGACTGGAAATGTTGTATAATCCTGGTGGAATATCACACAACTAAAAATGTTAATTGGCAACAGGTCGGTAACATGATTGTGTATAAAAAAGAGCATCCAGGAGAGGATGATTTTCTCAGAAATAAAGATGGGGAGGGGTTCACCACCCTGTGAAAGACTACATGGGCAAAAAGGGGAAACAATTTAAGATGAACGTTTCCCAACATACAATTGCGAAGAGTTTGGGGATCTCATGAGCTACTATACATAATATAATAAAAAAAATGTAAACAAGGGACAATGCCGAAAACTAATATTGGAATGGCAATGATCTTCAGCCGTCAAGTGAAACTGCATTAACAACAGTGGAAATCACTGCATGGGCTCAGGAACACTTCCGAAAGCCATTGTCTGTGAATGCAGTTTGTCACTGCATCCATAAAGGCGTGCCTGTAAATCTCTACCATGCAAAGAAGAAACCAGATATAAGCCAGATCCAGAAACGCTGTTGTGTTCTCTGGGCCCGAGCTCATTTAACATGGACTGAGGCGAAATGGAAAACTCTCCTGTGGTCTGACAAATGAAAATTAGAAATAATTTTTGGGGATCATAGATGCTGTGTCCTTCAGTCTAAAGAGGAGAGGGACCATCCGGCTTGTTATCAGGGCACAGATCAAAAGCCAGCATCTGTGATGGTATGGGGGTGCATTAGTGCACATGGCCTGGGTGATTTGCACATCTGTGAAGGCACCATTAATGCTGAACACTATATACAGGTTTTGGAGCAACATATGCTGCCATCCAGACAACATATTTTTCAGGGAAGGCCTTGCTTATTTCAGCAAGACAATGGCAAACCACATTCTGAATGTATTACAATAGCATGGCTCCATAGTAAAAGAGTCCAGGTGCTAAACTGGCCTGCGTGCAGTCCAGAACAATCAACCATGTAAAACATTTTGCCCATTATGAAACGAAAAATATGACAAAACCTTTTTTGAAACATGTTGCTGGTATCAAATTCATATATATTTTTCCAAAAACAACAACATTTTTCAGTTTCAACATCTGATATGTTGTCTTTGTACCAATAAAACATAGGGATTATATGATATGCACATCAATGCATTATGTATTTATTTGCATTTTACGCAGTGTCTCAACTTTTGGGGAAATTGGGTTGTACAGTAAGCATGGTTAAATGGTGACTTCCATCTTACCAAGGGCAGAGGGTGACATTGTCCAGCTGAAGGTCTTTCGTTCATTGGCACACAAGCATGATGAGTACTGGACGTCATTCAAGGGTGTGAGAGTGTAGTCCAATGAGGGAGCTGGAGTCACTGCAACCTGTCAAATAGGAACACTGGGAAGATGACTTGGAAAACACAAGAATGACACCTAGCTAGAGTAGGGTGGCAAAACCATGTCAATGCAGACTTTTTCTCCATGGCCAAACAAAGAGTAGCTTTGTATCTGGTTTTGGAGAGTAGCACTTAATAAAATATGACCAATGAGTACTTATTCCTGAAATTGCTTGACTCAATTGTATTGTTAAAAATAATCACTTATCAGTTTTAGGGGACAATGGACTTATTAGTTAAAATCCAGGATGGGTTGTGTAATAATTTCAATATGAGGAGAGGCCATCAATCTAATCCAAGTTCCAAGATCCTTGTGAACTTTTCCTGCTGCACAATCGAGAGCATTCTGACTAACTGCACCACAGTGTGGTTTGGCAGATGCACCCTAGCCGATTGGAAGGCCCTGCAACGAGTGGTACAAACTGCCCAGCACATCACTGGTGTCTAGCTTTTCTGCAATTCCGGCATTTCATTTAATACATACCGACTTGCACCTTAAACTTGTCTTCATTGCACATATAGAACTGCCACTGTCCACTGCTTTTACATGAAGACCTTCCTTCAGTCTGGCAAAAACACTTAAACCCTTTTTTTATTTTATTTTTTCACTTTTAGACTTTTACACTTTGGTCTTCCTGGTAACATTACAAAGGGTAAGATATACTGGTGTTAATTATTACACTAATTACTGAAGGTAAGTGACACAATATACATCAGTGGGCTCAACAGTCATGAGGTGGGGTACATACCATGATGCACTTGGACAGGTAGTTGAAGACAGTGGCCTTCAGGTCAAAGTTCTCTCCCCGGAT
This sequence comes from Esox lucius, assembly GCF_011004845.1. Taxonomy (NCBI): domain Eukaryota; kingdom Metazoa; phylum Chordata; class Actinopteri; order Esociformes; family Esocidae; genus Esox; species Esox lucius. Next base: position 35,922,350 of record NC_047569.1, on the reverse strand, counting down.
GATGGAGTAGGGCAGGGTGATCTCCAGGAAGAAGGGCTGGAAGACCGTGAGCTCCACTGGGGGAGCCAGACCAAACCCACCGGGGGCCAGGCAGAAGGCCTCTGTCTCCCAGGTGGTGATGGTGTCTGGGACTGTCAGGGACACGTCTGCTGATCCAGACTCCCTGTAGTACAGAGGTCAGAAGTCCCACATTTACTTACAAAGAACAATGGAGTGCATGTAATGTTGGTTTTAAATGTTTTCTTATATCCTGAAATTAATAATTACATATCTACGTGTTTTGCTTTCAGTTGCAGCATGAGCCAACCTAGTCGTGTACTTACCCTACTTCCACAAGGTCCCATATCCACGTCTCAGGGAAGAAGGTACGCATCTGTACTATCTGTGCTGTCGGTATGAGTCTACTCCTATCCAAGATAAACCCATGAATCATGGAATACTCGGGATGGCTTTGGAGGTAATATGTTCTGTAGGTACCAACTGAAAATACAGGAAAACAAACAAGTGAACTACAGTAAGGTCCGGAAATATTTGGACATTGTGACAGTTTTTATATTTTTGTCTCTGTACGCCACCACAAAGGTTTTTGAAATGAAACAACCGAGATGCAATTTAAGCGCAGACTTTAAGTTTTTATTCAAAGTTTTTTTTTTTATGTTGCCTTACTTTAGGGGCTCAAATGTAATTGGACATATTAACACAATCATAAATGTTCATTAATTCTTTGAAGGCAAGAACTGCTTGAAATCTGGAACTCAGAGACATCACTAAACGCTGGGTTTCCTCCATTGTGATGCTTTAACAGGCCTTTACCGCAGATTCTTCAGCAAGTGAAATTCATGCTTGATCGGATAAAGATCAGGTGAATGACTCTGCCATTGCAGAAAATTCTACTTCTTTTCTGGGAAAAAACTCCTGGGTTGCATTCGCAGTATGTTTTGGATCATTGTCCATCTGTAAAGTGAAGCGCTGTCCAATCAACTTGAATTTGTCTGAATCTGAGAAGACAATATAATCCTATACACTTTAGAATTCATCCAGCTGTTTCTGTCTTCTGTCTCATCATCAATAAACACTAGTGACCCAGTGCCATTGGAAGCCAGGCATGGCCACGCCATCACACTGCATCCACCATGTTTTACAGATGATGTGGTATGCTTTGTATCATAAGCTGTTCCAAGCCTTCTCCATACCTTTTTCTTCCCATCATTCTGGTACAGGTTGATCTTAGTTTAATTTGACCAAAGAATGCTGTTCCAGAACTGGGCTGTCATTTTTAGATGTTTTTTGGCATCATTCTGGTACAGGTTGATCTTAGTTTCATCTATCCAAAAAATGCTGTTACAAATTTGTTTTTTGGCAAAGTCTAATGTGACCTTTCTATTCTTGAGGCTTGTTAATGGTTTACACCTTGTGCACCTTGTGGATCCACCACTGTTGTCTTCTGTGGACCTCCAGGCCTTTTTGTGTTGCAGAGCTCACCAGTACGTTCTTTTTTTCTCAGAATGTACCAAACTGTTGATTTGGCCACTCCTAATCTCTCTAATTGATTGATTGATTGATTTTTGCAGCTTACGGATGGTCTGTTTCACTCATATTGAGAGCTCTTTTAACGGCATGTTGTGGGTTCACGGCAACAGCTTCCAAATGCAAATGCCACCCCAGGAATCAACTCCAGCTGTTTTACTCGCTTAATTGATGAAGAAATAACAAAGGAATAGCCCACACCTGTCCATGAAACAGCTTTTGAGTTAATTGTCCAATTACATTTGGTCCCTTGAAATAGAGTGTGCTACATATTAAAGAGCTGTAGTTCCTAAACCCTTCTTCCAATTTGGTTGTGAATACCCTTAAAATAAAACTGAGAGACTGCATGTTAAGGCCATATTCATTATTTAACTGTTGCTTGAATATATTGGTAAACAGCCAAAATAAAAAAACCTGTGTCAGTGTCCAATTATTTCCAGACCTAACTGCATATTGTCAGAATAATAAAAACTATAGATGTCCTTTGGACGTTCAACACTTCTGGCAAAAATAATAACAAGCGAAGGGAGTCTTACCCGAGGAGTGATAATATTCTACTCCCTGGAACTTCAAGCATGCAGGTACTCTGTAAACAAGATTTGTTGCCAGCTTCAGTCCTAATTTCTAGAAATGACAAGAACAAATAGTAAGAGAGCAAGAATTATTGTGATTATACACTGCCATGGTAAGAACACTGCTTCATTCTGTTTGTGTAAGTCCACAAGATTGTACACAAGGTGAAAGCATGGAAAAAGTATTTTGGCCAATTGGTTAGTTTCTACAAGAGTTGAAAGAGTTGTTTCAAGACAAGCTGTTTTCATTCAGTCAAAACATGCCACAATTTACCTTAAACACTTCATAAGCAGAGTTTTTCTCCCTATTAGGTCTTGGATGGGGCAATATATATCTTCTCAGGCGTACTTGCAAACAATCAGAGGGATCTTCAAGATCATAATCAAAAGAATTTGCCTCTGTGACTGGTAGAATATTAAATATCTGTAATGGTTTAATAAGATAAAGGTATTGTGGGGAAAAAGAGAGAATTGATCAGTTGCAAACAGTGGATTTTTCAAATAGCGTCTTTAGAAATGAGCCCAGCTGGCTGAAAGATCATTGAGAACATTAGAATGTATATTATATAATTTAAAATATTATTAACCTTTAGGTGCTGCTTTCTATTGATTAACAGTTTTATGTTATTTTCTCTCAGAGATCCATTACCTTGCCAGCATCCAGTCTCTTTCCCGGCTCCATGATGTGAACACTCTTGTCCACAGCACTGAGACCACACAGGGAACCAGGCAGGGCAGAGAGCTGCAGGGTGTTCTTCTCCCCTGGAACTGCATTGGAGGGAGAGAACTCCACTGACACCTGACACAGAGGACACATGCAGTTTAGTGGATGTGGAAAGCACACAGTTACAGGTTGAAAAACACAGTACATTATATCTAAGTTGATGTCTGTAGGTACAGATACCTTACATTTACTGGAATCCACACACCTTGTTTCTGAAGCATTTCTCAGTGGGGAAGTTCATGCTGTGGGCGATGATAGTCCCACTGGGTAACATGCTATACACAAGGATCTGTACCACCGGTGCCATCTCTGGAACCACTGCCAGGTCAAAGGTGACTTCACCCTCAGTTACTGCAATGCAAGAGCATGTCATTATAGTCACGCACCTTACAGCACGTTACATGACTATAACAAAGTAAATCACCCTCCCTCACCAGAACTGTCCTGCATGATAACCTTCCTGTATCCATGATCAACTATCGCCCCTCTGGATAAGGCCTGGGAGAGGAAATTAAGTTATGAGTATTGTTTGGTTGACAAAGTCCAAATAATAATTATGCAATAAAGTTAACTTTACTTTCACATACCCAATCATTTATAGATCTGGGATCAAGGAAACAAGGGATAACTAATCCATTAAAGTATTGGAACACAGCCCTGGATCTACTCACCAGGTAGATGACATCAACAGCACCACTGGAGGCGGTCTCTCCTACGATGACGTACTGGACGGGGATTGACACTTCCTGCCCACATGCCAGTGTTTGGTCAGTCTTCTGAATATCCAGGTAACTGGATGTTTTACTGTCAGGGGCAGCAGGTCGTATCACTGAAAGTTTATGCTTTCCTGTGTCAAAATATGGGGTCCTGTATCCACCATAAGAAAATTCTGGTGTGCTGCTTATCTGGGGGAAAAAAGGAGACATTATCAAATTGACATAATTTAATTCTTATAACAATCAAAAACTGGAAAAGGTCATGAGAGTTGAAATGACCTAATGTCATCTTTAAGATTTTGAAATTCAAAAACAGTGCGGTTCTGAAAGAAAGTTTAATAGACATATCATTGGAAAAAATTAATTATGGACGTTCAAATGCATATTTTCTTTGTAATTGATTTTAAATACATATTTTCTTTGTAATTGATTTTATTGCAGAGTTTCAACTGAACATATATTTTAATTTCCATCACTATGTGAGATATTAGATTTTGCTTTTGTTTGTGAACATAGCCTGTTCTGTTTGGTTTTGTCAATTGATTTCAAATGGAGCTTGTCCTTTTGTATTATAGTTTCTACCTTTGTCTTGTTTGCCCCTAGTTGCGTCCCTATTTAAGTTCCTCCTTTCTCATTGTTTCTAGTTGGTTGTTGTGTGTTCATGTGTCTACAACTGTGATGCTTGAGTAAATTACTTTTTATCCATGCCAAATCATGACACATTAAAATATTTTCTTAATTCCATTTTATAAAAGAGGAAATTAACGATTCCATAAAATAAAGGAGACATTTAAAGATTGTATTATAGAATATATATTTTTGTTCTCATCTGTCACTTCAGTCAAAAAACCACTTCAACAATAATGTTCTCGGCAACAGCTAACAGTGTGATACTAGCAAGCAGACAGCAAATACTGTCCTTTTTCTTTACTTGGCAAACAAAAATGGTTTCATTACAAAAAGCATTGGTCACAGTTGGTGATACTCACTCCATCCTCGTCCATATTGTGTACAATTTGACAAAGCTACGTTGTAATTTGGTAGAAATAACTTTAAAGGTCTGTGATATCACACTTACTATGAGATCAATATCCTCGTTAGGCATTCCAGTTGTGTTGAGAGAGAAACTGGCGATACCATGAATGTCTGTGGTTAGGTTCAGTAGATGACGTAATGATGACCAATCGCTCCCAAGCAGATAAACTGACATGTCAGATATTGGCGTGTCATTGAAGTGAACAGCTTTAATCTGAAGAAAAGCAGAGGGAGGGATTATGCAACCAGGTTATTGTAAGGTTTTTATTTTTCATTTTTCCCCCTCAAAGATTTCAGTTTGTTTTTCAATTGAATTGTTCACATTATAGATCACATTAAAAGTGGAAAAGGTTCTGACATGATTTATCTTTGTCTTATTCTTTTGCATCACAAAAACCTGGCTTTTTCACAGGGATGGTTGGACTTTTTATGTCCACTGTAAGTCTGGGTGAATTCTGCATATCAGATTGATGTAGTTTGACATACCTTGCCCTCAACAATTGATCCATGTTCATATATTTTGGGTGTGTCGACAAATGAGAGCTTTCCTAAAACATAGGAAAATGTGATGCGTTTTTCTTCAGATCGTATAATACCTGTAAAAGGGGAACACATTGTCAGGTGGCACATATGGTTAGAACATTCAATAAGCATCTCAAAATGTCCTGGCTTTTCAGCAGTCCTGGTTGAAAGAGTCCCAGATTTCTTGGTAATTCCCTAGGATTACAGGGATCTTACAAACGATATATACACTCACCTAAAGGATTATTAGGAACACCTGTTAAATATCTCATGAATGCAATTATCTAATCAACCAATCATATGGCAGTTGCTTCAATCCATTTAGGGGTGTGGTCCTGGTCAAGAAAATCTCCTGAACTCCAAACTGAATGTCAGAATGGGAAAGAAAGGTGATTTAAGCAATTGTGAGCGTGGCATGGTTGTTGGTGCCAGACGGGCCGGTCTGAGTATTTCACAATCTGCTCAGTTACTGGGATTTCCACGCACAACCATTTCTAGGGTTTACAAAGAATGGTGTGAAAAGGGAAAAACATCCAGTATGCAACAGTCCTGTGGGCAAAAATGCCTTGTTGATGCTAGAGGTCAGAGGAGAATGGGACGACTGATTCAAGCTGATAGAAGAGCAACTTTGACTGAAATAACCACTCGTTACAACCGAGGTACGCAGCAAAGCATTTGTGAAGCCACAACACGCACAACCTTGAGGCGGATGGGCTACAACAGCAGAAGACCCCACCGGGTACCACTCATCTCCACTACAAAGAGGCTACAATTTGCACAAGCTCACCAAAATTGGACAGTTAAAGACTGGAAGAATGTTGCCTGGTCGGATGAGTCTCAATTTATGTTGAGACATTTAGATGGTAGAGTCAGAATTTGGCTTAAACAGAATGAGAACATGGATCCATCATGCCTTGTTACCACTGTGCAGGCTGGTGGTGGTGGTGTAATGGTGTGGGGGATGTTTTCTTGGCACACTTTAGGCCACTTAGTGCCTATTGGGCATCGTTTAAATGCCACGGCCTACCTGAGCATTGTTTCTGACTATGTCCATCCCTTTATGACCACCATGTACCCATCCTCTGATGGCTACTTCCAGCAGGATAATGCACCATGTCACAAAGCTCGAATCATTTCAAATTGGTTTCTTGAACATGACAATGAGTTCACTGTACTGAAATGGCCCCCACAGTCACCAGATCTCAACCCAATAGAGCATCTTTCGGATGTGGTGGAACGGGAGCTTCGTTCCCTGGATGTGCATCCCACAAATCTCCATCAACTGCAAGATGCTATCTTATCAATATGGGCCAACATTTCTAAAGAATGCTTTCAGCACCTTGTTGAATCAATGCCACGTAGAATTAAGGCAGTTCAGAAGGCGAAAGGGGGTCAAACACAGTGTTAGTATGGTGTTCCTAATAATCTAACCTAATAAAGTGTATTTTCAGGAAAACTGTGGATTTTGGGAATGTTTCTGGAACATTGTAACTCTAAAGGCCCAAATATACTTCACGCTGTGTACGGATACACATGACGTCTTCCACTGGTATCCTGCGTCCGTACTTCATGCTCCCTATAGGCCTTGAGGGTACGCATACGCGGGCGCAATACCAACAGAACAACAGGACAGAAATCGTGGGGCAGTTTACCCAAGATCCTCTAAGGTTCTGCGAGACTGAAACATTGAAGTAGTAGTACACATGTATAATGCACCATCTTCCTTGGCGTTGCTGCTGCTCTTTTTTGTTGTTTTCTTGACAAAGATTAATAGCAGTACCTACTCCTCAATCACCGTGTTTATTGTGGTTGTACAAAATGGTCAGTTGTCAAAGTATTTTACATACGCACGCCTCCAAAACTGGAGTATATCGTGACCTTAATTGCCCTTAAGAACAAAAAAGGCAGTCCTAACCATTATGATAAAATTCATTTTAATGAATAGTATTTTTCAGTATTATAATTTTTTAAATTATTAACGAATACATCAGAAAACTGTATCATCACTGTTCTGTCATCTGATGTGATGAGTGACTTGCCTGTTCCCTGCTCCTCTACTTTAGTACTGCATAAAAAATTGTCAATGAGCAATTTATTGCTTTCATCCTTGAAAGCTAACAGGTTAAAGACATGAGAGGCACATCCAGTTTGGTCCATCTGAGAAAAAAACAAATCCAATTGTATTATAAATTGGGGAATCTACAAACATTGATCAGAAAGAACTCAATTCAACCACATTAAAAGACAAAAAACTGTCCTTGTGTGTTGGGAAAGCATACAGACCTCAACTGATTCTTTGTGGCAAGGTTGTGTATAATTGATGTCGTCATTTTCTGAGGATATATGAAAGTCCAAGGGCCGGCACAACTCTACCTCAGCTATACCAGGTACAGGTTGCCCATAGGTGTACCTGATAAAAAAAACAACAACATAACAATACATACATACAAGTTGTAGGCTTTACTCACTGAATACAAATGTTTACTGTGTCAGATGTAAATGTACTGTAAAAGTCAGCATTGAAGTGTCAGGATTCAAACAGGAGACTCACTTTGCACACACTTCCACTTTATACTCCTCTTCACCAACACTGATCTCATCTCTGAGATTTAATTTGATCTCAAACTTTGGCAAAACTAAAGGTAAAAAGACAGCAGTTATCACATTTGGCTGAACCATTCACATAATGCTTCCATGAAATGTAAAGTAAATTAAATCAACCTACCGTACTGTTCTACTTTAAACCTGTGGTTTATACTTTTCCCATCAATCCAGACAACAACTTTATATGTTCCCTTGGGTGCTTCAGAGTTCAAGGGGTGAGAAAGCTGTAAAATCTTGCTACTAGATGTGGTGTTTAACCACTGTCCAATCCTGTTTTCATTTACATCCTGTTTGTGAAAGAATGGAATGTCTTAACACAAAGCTGAATGGACATTTTAAGCGTTCTACTACTGTGGGGTATATTATTTAATGATAATAAGGTACATGAATATTGCACCTTTTTACAACTGTATTCATTATAAAGTGAGGAACCTAGTTATATTTTTACTGTACCTCAAGTTCCACAATGCTGTACTGTAAAAGACAAAAACATGCCAAAAAGTTATGTTTTATAATGATAACATTTTATAATGATAACGTTCAAATGAGTATAAATACGTAGGAGATTAAGCGGTTCTATTCATTCTATGACAATGATATACTTGGGGTATGTACTCAAATGATCAGACTAGAAGAATGTGGCCTAGCAGACCTCGTTTCATTTCCCTCCATGTCTACTTACAAAAATGTCGTGCTCACTGGCAAATGGCGGTGATGGGAATTCATGCCATTGATTGCATGTCAGCATATTTTCATATGAATGATGCAAATATGATTTGGCTTGATATATGTTAAAGTGTTTATATTTCTGTAATTTAGCAGATAGTCTAATCCAGAGCACTTTATATTATTTGATCCAGCAAAGTAAAGGATTAAGTATCCATCCATCCATCTTCTTCCGCTTATCCGGGGCCGGGTCGCGGGGGCAGCTGTCTAAGCAGAGATGCCCAGACTTCCCTCTCCCTAGACACTTCCTCCAGCTCTTCCGGGGGGACACAGAGGCATTCCCAGGCCAGCCGGGAGACATAGTCCCTCCAGCATGTCCTAGGTCTTCCCCGGGGTCTCCTCCCGGTGGGACGGGACCGGAACACCTTCCCGGGAAGGCGTTCAGGAGGCATCCGGAACAGATGCCCAAGCCACCTCAGCTGACCCCTCTCAATGTGGAGGAGCAGCGGCTCTACTCTGAGCTCCTCCCGGGTGACCGAGCTTTTCACCCTATCTCTAAGGGATCGCCCGGCCACCCTGCGGAGAAAGCTCATTTCAGCCGCCTGTATCCAGGATCTTGTCCTTTCGATCATGACCCAAAGCTCATGAGCATAGGTGAGAGTAGGAACGTAGATTGACCGGTAAATCGAGAGCTTCGCCTTGCGACTCAGCTCTTTCTTCACCACGACAGACCGATACATCGACTGCATTACTGCAGAAGCTGCACCGATCCGTCTGTCAATCTCCCGTTCCATCCTTCCCTCACTCGTGAACAAGACCCCTAGATACTTAAACTCCTCCACTTGAGGCAGGCACTCTCCACCAACCTGAAGTGGGCAAGCCACCCTGTTCAGACTGAGGACCACGGCCTAGGATTTGGAGGTACTGATTTTCATCCCCACCGCTTCACACTCGGCTGCAAACCGTCCCAGTGCATGCTGAAGGTCCTGGCTTGAAGGGGCCAACACGACAACATCATCCGCAAAGAGCAGAGACGAAATTGTGTGGTCCCCAAACCTGACACCCTCCGGCCCCTGGCTGCGCCTAGAAATTCTGTCCATAAAAATTACGAACAGAACCGGCGACAAAGGGCAGCCCTGCCGGAATCCAACATGCACTGGAAACAACTCTGACTTACTGCCGGCAATGCGGACCAAGCTTCTGCTTCGGCCGTACAGCAAAGGACCCAGGACCCCATATTCCCGAAGCACCCTCCACAGGATGCCGCGAGGGACACAGTCAAATGCCTTCTCCAAATCCACAAAACACATGTGGATTGGTTGGGCAAACTCCCATGAACCCTCCAACACCCTGTAGAGGGTATAGAGCTGGTCCAGTGTTCCACAGCCCGGACGAAAACCACACTGTTCCTCCTGAATCCGAGGTTCTACTAGATTAAGTATTTTTTATGAATTCATGAAGCATAACTGAGTAAGAGTTTGATGAATTACTTTGCTTTTTAGAATTATGCAAAATAAAAAAGAGATTTTATTGCAACCTGGGTATGACTATATTAAGGCTGAAGTTCAGATATGTAGATTATAAGTAAAATGACAGATTCCAGCTGTACAGCATACATTTTTAAATGAGTCTAAAAACTTTGTTAATCACAAAGTGAATAAAAAAGAGATTTTATTGCAACCTGGGTATGACTATATTAAGGCTGAAGTTCAGATATGTAGATTATAAGTAAAATGACAGATTCCAGCTGTACAGCATACATTTTTAAATGAGTCTAAAAACTTTGTTAATCACAAAGTGAATTACATTCAATCACTATTGAATGAAATTATAATTGTATGTATATACATGTTAGTGGTATTATAGGAAAATGAATGAAGGAATATAAACAGTCAAAGGATGATATTTTCTCCACCCCCTGTATTTATGTGTGTGTGTACATGTCCTTGAGCAGCCTAGCTATAGCCCATATTTCAACATATGTTTTTATTAGGGGTGGGTTTCAACTCCATGAACCATTGATTGATGTTTGAAAGCATTCAAATCAGCCCACTCAGGTCCTGTGACTTTAGCTGATGCACTTTTGCCCCGATACAATCTTCAACTTTGAGTTGTTTGTGTTGACTGACCAAACAGTCAGTCAAGGCTACAGACAGAGAGCATGGATAACATCAGTTTTATCACTCAATGATTTGGGCTTACCTTATTTAGTACCTCAGGTGTAGTGTTTAGTGTTTTTTACAAAGTAATTTAATGAGATTCTTATTTCTGATCGCACAACTAATTTCAATCAATATCGTCATAGGACTCAAGTGGGGGTAGACTACTTGTAGTTTTCAGAGTGTCATTTGTTAGATTGAATCTAGTTTAAAATACTAATCTACAGGATGTCTAAATAGTTAGTTATATTAAAGGCATTGGTTTAAAATGTAGCACTCACCAACTGATTCACAGGTCTAAAGCTGGTATCCAAGGTGATGACTCTAAAATGAACTGAGAAATTTAAAACAGGATACAAACAGGAAGTTAAAACTAACAAAGCATAGATACTCTATATTCTATTGCTGTGAGCATTCAGCAGGTGTGTTTTAACTCATCATACCATTACATGTTTTCTTAGTGAGACTAAAAACTGAACAACAAATGACCTTCCCAACTTCCCAGTATTCCTCAGACAAAAATTACCTATTTGTCCTGGGTTGTATATTGGTTTGTCAGTTTGGACAAATGTAATCGGGCTGTAGGGTTTGATCTTGACCTTTCTCTCCTCTGTCGAGACAAATGTTTCACCGCGAACCTCCACCTTAAACATGAGTATCTTTTCTACCTGGAGTTCAGGTGCCTGTTTGACAAACGATATGGACCAACACACTGGTGAGATAATAAATAGACCATAACAACCAAAAACAGATATAAATTCAGCCTGAACCCCAGACACACACGGATATGATTCACAGCATGCCATTTTACACAATATGAGAAATACATTTTTATGTGAACGGCATTCCACATTGATCTGACTGGGACACAAGAGTGTTGGACTGACCTGAAACTGGAAACAGCGATGAAACTCTTGATCAGAACTCTCCCTAAGAAGGGTTGAGTTCTGTTCATCATCAATCAGAGATATGGTCATAACAAGGGTCTCCTTGGGCTGCAGAAGGCTGGCACAAAACCTGGCCTCCAAACCTGCCGGGATCACTGCAGGAATAGTTACCAGGTAAGACCTGAAACGCACACACACACACACACACACACACACACACACACACACACACACACACACACACACACACACACACACACACACACACACACACACACACACACACACACACACACACACACACACACACACACACACACTACTGTCAGGAACAAATTATGTTTCAACACAGGTTTGCCCTCCTACACAGCACTATTATATGCACTAGCACACCAATACATTAACAGCTAATTTCTCAGACCCTAATGAAGCATATTTCCAGAATAACATTACCTAATATTGTCCATTGAGTATGGGTTCTAGTATAGCAAGCAAACAAGTTTATTTATATAGAACAATTTTTACATCGAAGCAATGCAATGTGCTTTACAAAGAAAAAAATATAGAGAAATACAATAACATAAAAACAATTACACAAATGAAAACATCAAAACAAATGAAAACATCATAATAATAAAAAAGAAATAAAATAAGAAAACATATAAAGATTAAAAATGGGATAAAACATAAGAAGCTATAAGGCTAAACAGTGTGGTTAAGTGCTCCATCATAGGCACCTGAAAAGAGAAGTGTTTTTAACCTGGATTTAAAAATGAATACGTTTGGGGCACGTCTAAGATCTTCTGGTAGTTTATTCCAGTTGTGTAAAACATAAGTGCTAAACCCAGCTTGACCATGTTTAGTTTGGACGCTAGGGTCTACTAGCTGACCTGTGTTCAGGTTTCTATTCTTCTTACATATCAGAAATGTATTTGGGTCCTAAATCATTCAGAGATTTATAATCTAAAAGCACCACTTTAAAATCTATTGTGTAACTGACTGGAAGCCAATGCAAAGATTTAAGAACCGGAGTGATGTGCTCTGTTCTCTTGGTCCTGGAAAACATTCTAGTAGCAGCATTCTGAATGAGCTGCAACTGTTTTATAGTCTTTTTTGGGAGTCCAGTTAAGAGGCAATTACAGTAGTCAACCCTACTAGAGATAAAAGCATGGACAAGTTTCTCTTGGTCTTTATGGGACACCAAGTCTTTCATTCTGGCTATATTTTTTCGATGATAGAATGCTTTTTTGATGACCACTTTGATATACAAGGTCTGAGTCTATCAGAACACCAAGATTACGCCCCGGTTTTAAGGGCCCGAGAATCCAGCTCTTTACTAATACAATTTTTTTTGCCAAACACAATAATCTGGTTTAATTGTGGACAATTTTGGTGCATCCAGGTATTTATGTGCTCTATACAGTGACACAGAGAGTCTATTGAGCTGTTGTCATATGGTTCGAGAGCCATATATATTTGAGTATCATCGGCATAGCTGTGGTAGTTAATGTTGTTGTTCTGTAGAATTTGGCCCAGAGGTAGCATATAGAGATTTAACAGAAGCGGTCCGAGAACTGATCCCTGTGGAACTTCGCATGTCATAGCCACCCTATCAGATTCATGATTACCAATGGTGACAAAGAAACTCCGGCCATCTAGATAAGATCTGAACCAATCAAAGACTGTCCCGTAGAGTCCTACCCAATTTTCCAGCCTATCTAGAAGTGTTCTATGATCTACCGTGTCAAATGCTGCACTGAGATCTAATAGAACTAGAACTGTTATTTTATCCCAATCAGTATTCAGCCTTATATAATTTAAAACTTTGATCAGGGCTGTTTCAGTACTGTAGAAACCTGACAGATATTTGTCTTTTACACGATTTGTCTATTGTGTAAAAGGCTTGAGGTCACAAAATTGCTGAGTTGATTGAAAACAATCTTCTCAATGATCTTGGCTATAAAAGGGAGATTTGCGACAGGTCTTTAGTTGTTCATTATAGATGTTCTCTTTTTTAATAAGGGCTTAATGGCAGCTGTTTTTAGAGACGTGGGGAAAATGCCTGATTGCAGAGAGCTATTAACTATTTGCTGTAGGTCCATTTTCATAGAGTAAAAAACTGTTTTAAATAAGTCTGATGGCACTGTGTCAAGACAGCAAGTGGAAACTTTAAAATGTTAAAATGTTCCTTCTAGGAATTTTTGATCAATTCTATTAAAATGCGACATAATAACGAAGTTATGTCTTGGTGGTCGTGGTGACGGTACAGAGTCCTTGTTAGACTGTATAGTTCTGATGGTCCATCTAATACTAAAGAAACAGGCAAATTCATTAAATTTCACAGTGGACATTAGTTCTGATGCTATCTGCTTTATTGGGTTTGAAAGCTTGTCGACCATGACAAATAGAGTGCAGGTATTGTTGATATTCCTGTTGATCGTTCCCGATAAATGTTGCTGTCTGGCCCTGCGTAACTCATTGTTGAAGCTACCAAGGCTTTTTTTAATAGATGTCATAGTGAATTTGAAGTTTAGTTTTCCTCCACTTACGTTCTGGGATTGGGTGTGATTGAGGTGTAGAGGGTGAGTGAGGTGGAAGGGGGAGTATGGTAGAGGGTGGGTGTGATGGAAGGGGGAGTATGGTAGAGGGTGAGTGTGGTAGAAGGGGGAGTATGGTAGAGGGGGAGTGTGATGGAAGGGGGAGTATGGTAGAGGGTGAGTGTGGTGGAAGGGGGAGTTTGGTAGAGGGGGAGTGTGATTGTGGTGGAGAGGGTGAGTGTGGTGGAGGGGGGGTGGGAGTTGTTGTACCCCCGTTTGGGACAAGGACAACTTCTGGAAGCATTGGGTGATTTTAGTTAGAGGGTCAGGAGAGGGGGGGGGTGGATACTCTGCCTATGAGTACTGTCCTTCATGCTTATCTTGTTTGGAAATGGCATTCCAAGAGCGTGATGTATATTGGCACAAAGTGGTCTTTACAGTTCCAAAAAATATTGAAATTGTCAATAAACCTTATCCCGTGGTTGAGGGATGCAGATGTCAGACACGTATTCAGCCCAAGGAGTCTGCTAAAAGATTCAATTCCTTTCCCCAAGGTTGGAATGGGGCCTGAGATGAAAACATGTTGTTGAAAGTTGTTTACTCCAGTAGCATAGGAAAATCCTTTTTCAGGATCTCAGAGCCAGTTTTCCTTTGTAGAATGTCAAAAGACCCAGTGTGGATAATAATCTACCTGTTTATTGGATGCGTAGATAGAATAACTGGCAACATCTCTGTTAGCTCTCTGACCGATGTGTTAGCCATGGTTAGGTTTTCAGTCTTTGAAATTCTGATATGCTTGGTTATGTAGTCCCCAATCAAGGTAGTATCTGGCATATCAGATGGGGAGGTATTAAAGTTTCTTCTTTCCCTAGTCCTATCAGTGGTGTTAGGGCTTTTTCTTGGATTTTGGTTAGCCCTAATGCTAGTGTTGTGGTTAGCTTCCCAAGTTTCATTTACACACATTTCGTTCCGGGTCAGTGGATCGTATCTGTTTTGCAGTGTGAGTTCAGGTGGTGGATTGAGGGTTGGGGCTCTCTCATTTGATTTCTTGCTGGATTTGCCTCTGCGGCGTACAACGTCAGACCAAATCCCAGCTGGAGTCTCATTCAGCCGTTCGCTCTGAAATTGCTCTGATCCGTTCACCAGTTTTGACTGCGTTCTATCAAGTATAGGGACATTTTTACAGCTCTCTAGCCTTTGGTTAGCCTGTTGTGCTATGTTAGCATTAGCATTTGTTGATTCACCTACCGGACAGGACCCACAGTCCCACCGGATGAGCGCTCTGGTGACTAAATCATCTAAGCCGTTCCTCCAACAGCTTGATCCGTTCCTCCTACAGCTGTCTTAGCTCCTCCATCATAAAAAAATCACTCAAAAATACAAAAGAACTATGCTGAGGTACTCTTTTAAAAATTACATTCAATTGTAAAAATATGATTAAAACAAATATAGAAGAAATGAAACAAAGGTAAAAGATTTAAAGAAGATTAAAAGGAAATTAAAAAGTAAGAAAAGAAAGAAAGGCTGGCTAAAGGCAGATAGCAGGAGATTTGCGTTGTGGGACTAATAGGCATGAAAGCAGGAAGCATAAAGTGTGTACAGAAAAAGATATTGGTGATATGATGACTAAATTCCAGGCTAACTCACGGTCTTGGTGTTTCTTGAATGTCTTGACACACACAAAGCCGGTGAAAATAGGCAAAAAGCATCCATCTCCAAACCTGAATCCCAGAGGGAAACATCACTAAATTAGATGGTAATAACACAAGTCAGACTGTGTTAAAATGCTCTGACTCTCCCCACACCGACAACAAGGGCATAGCAGAGGTGTTGTATTTATCCAGTCGATGAGGTAACATGTCATTACCCTCTCCTACCTGGTTAGCCAATCCTTTCACATTTAGGGAGGAGTGTTTTCGGAGGGGGGAATGGGGTTAGAAGACGGGTGTCATTTACGGAAAACTACAAAACAAATATGTGTGGGCAGAAACCTTCTACACCATTATATTTATATTGCAGCAACTAAATATTCCCCAAAAATATATATTTAAAACACTACATATTCTATTCAGGCTTTGTTGGTGATCAAAAAGGATGTCGTGTTGACTCTAGTTCTACCTGATCTGGAATATTGTTCATAGATGGTTACATCCTGCAAAGAAGGACATAGCAAAGCTACAGTAGACCCAGAAAAGAGTGGCAGGTCTTGTTATCAGAGGGCTACTATCAATACTATATATGTCAGTTGCTCTGGGCTGAAACTAGTGCAGAGTCTAACTGCTTGTTTCCTTTGGCTTGCGCAACATTCCATAAGTGTTTACAGTCTTGTTTAATCATTTTGGTATTATTGTCAATAGTATGTGGTAAGTTTCCAAAACTCTAAATACAAAACTCTAAATTGATCACAGTTGCAACTTTAATATTACATTCAAAACAACGAATTATGATTTCTTTCAATCAATCAATCAATCAGCAGTTGTCACAAAGTGCTTTACAGAGACACCCAGCCTTAAACCCCAAGGAGCAAACAACAGTAGTGTTGAATTTCAGTGGCTAGGAAAAACTCCCTAAGAAGGCCGAATTTTAGGAAGAAACCTAGAGAGGACCCAGGCTCAGAGGGGGGACCAGTCCTCTTCTGGCTGTGCCGGGTGAGATATTAAGAGTCCAATTGAAATAATTAAAACATTTCTCTGGACTAAATCCAGAGTCTATTTAAATTTAGACTAGGTCAGAAGTATGACCAGATGGACAAGGACAGGGACAGCAACGGGCCCCCCAAACCAGGTACTCTGCAGGTGTGGACCAGGACCTCATGTCCTCCTAAGGGACCACATGTCCTCCTTAAAACTGTAGGAGACTGGGAAAAGTCAGAAAGTGCATTCCTCATATCAACAACGATTTGTAGTGGAGAAGGAGAACTTAGTGGGGTAGGAGAACTGACCCAATCCCCCAGCACAATAGTATAGCAGCGTAAGACCTTGGAACTGAGACGGGGGGTCCGGCGACACTGTGGCCCTATCTGGGGGAGGCCCCTGACAGGGCCCAACAGGCAGGAAATCAATCCACCCACATTGCCAGGCATCAACCAATGGGACACCCACCAACCCCAACCACCCTGAATGAGGACCGAGTATTGCCAGCAGAGTACAGCCGAATTGCACAAGTGCGCAACAGAGTGACAACAACAAGCCAGTGACTCTTCCCCCGAAAGGCATTGGAGGGAGGGCATCCCAGTGGCGACGAGAGCCCACCTGGCAAAACAGCTAGGGTGGACAGTATCAAGCCTTCTGGTCACCATCACGCCCCCAGGCCAGGCTACACCTAATTATAAACCGTGCTATAGAGATGTGTTTTTAGTAGACACTTGAAAGTTTGCACTGAGTTTGCATTTCTAACCTTAATTGGCAGATCATTCCACAGTAGTGGAGCTCTATGAGAAAAGGTCCTGCCTCCGGCTGTTTGTTTAGAAATTCTAGGTACAATTAAAAGGCCTGCATCTTAGGTTACGTGTAGATATGTACGGCTGGATCATTTCAGCAAGGTAAGTAGGAGCAAGTCCATGTATTGATTTATATTGATTTAACAGTAAAACCTTAAAATCAGCCCTACCCTAACAGGCAGCCAGTGTAAGGACGCTAGGACAGGAGTAATGTGTTCGAATGTTTTTGTTCTAGTTAGGATTCTAGCAGCCGTGTGCAGCACTAATTGAAGTTTATTTATCAATTTGTCTGGGTAACCGGAAAGAAGAGCATTGCAGTAATCTAGTAACCTTCTCGTTAGTCTGTGTATTTAGTTCAGCCATTTTCTCCCTGTCACGGTGGGTCATTGTGCATCTGTGCGTGTCATGTTGTATGTACTCCTGAACTCCTGAACTCCTGAACCTCTGGGTATCTTGTAGTGCCCGGCACTCCGTTTTGTGTTCTCAGGCTTTTGTTTGTTTATTAAAAAGTAATGCCTCATAATTCTGCGCCTGCTTCCATCTCCCTTTCTGAAACGTGACAGTCTAGAAGTAACAAAAGCATGGATACATTTTTCGGCATCAGTTTTTGAAATGTTTGAAATGTTTTGAAGATGAAAATAAGCAACTCTTGAGACATATTTTCTCTGTTCTTCAAAGGAGAGGTCAGGGTCAAGGGTAACGCCAAGGTTTTTTACAGTTTTTTGGGATACGACCATGCAGCCGTCGAGGTTCACAGTGAGATCTGCTAACAACGCTGTTTGTTTCTTGGGTCCTAAAATGAGCATTTCTGTTTTCCTTAAGTTTAAGAGCAAGAATTTCTCTGCCATCCACTTCCTAATATCTGAAACGCATGCTTCCAAAGTAGCTAATTTTGGGGCTTCTCAATGCTTCTTTGAAATTTAAAAGTATGTCATCAGCATAACAGTGAAAATGTACATTGTGATTTCAGATTACATCACCCAGAGGGAGCATATATAGTGAGAAGAATAATGGGCCCAGAACCGAGTCTTGAGGAACAGCAAAGCATACCTTTGACTTGTCAGAGGAAATGCCATCCACACTAACAAACTGATATCTTTCAGATAAATAAGATTTGAACCAGGCTAGTGTTGAGATAAATGTAGTTTAAATAATGCTGATTTAATAACCATGTATTCTTATGTTTTTGTTTTATTAAATTGTATGCTGCAGCCAAGTTAGGGAAATATGATTGAATACAATAACCATAAAAAGTTTACATTACACTCAGCCACACTCACTCAGACTTTACACCTGGCTCAGATAGAGAGACAGGATTAAAACCCCACAATTAACATACAAATAAAACTGCCTCCTATACAGCACAAAGAGACCTTCTGTCTCCAGCCCCCTGATGTTCTAGTCTAGGTTAGGACAATAGAATGTAAATTACTGTAACCTGGTTAAGATTTCACACCTGTATGCAAAGAACCTGTTGATCTATGACCGAGAGTGAGAGCATGTCCTTCCTCATAGGATGGCGAAAACCAAGAGATTCGTCCAACATGTCACCATGCCAACAAAGAGCCAATAAGGATGGGTTTTACTCACGAGAGTGAAAAGTAACCGCCCCTGTGGCGGGAGTATTAAAACCAATGATCAATCTTTATTCGGGGCGAATATTTTGTGGAAGCTCGAGGGTTGAGCAAATATTTGACCGCTGCAGTGTATTTCATGTATTTTGACTTATCAATTCATATTAATAAATCTTTGTGCTAAATTTCCATTTGGACCGGATCCTCGTCCTTCTTCAGAAATTCTGGTACACGTAAAATTCTTAACACTAGTCCACGTAGACCAATATGGGTTTCCGGTCTCTCTAAAAGAAAGGAGTGATCAATAGTGTCAAAAGCAGCACTAAGATCAAGAAACAACAGGACGGATGCTTTGTCTGAGGTCATTAGAAGGTCATTTGTTACCTTCACGAGTGCAGTCTCAGTACTATGATGGGATCTGAAACCAGATTGGAGCATTTCATAAATGTTATTTGTCTTCAGGAAGGCATTCAGTTGTTGGGAAACACATTTTTCTAAGATTTTTGAGAGGAACGGGAGGTTCGATATTGGCCTATAATTGTTTAATATGTCGGGATCCAGATTAGATTTTTTTAGAAGAGGCTTAATTTCCGCAATTTTTAGTGAGTTTGGTACACATCCGGAGGAAAGGGAGCAATTTATTATGTTCAACATTGGCTGACCTAGCACAGGAAATAGCTCCTTAAGTAATTTTGTTGGAATCGGGTCTAGCTGAGAGTTTGTGGGTTTAGAACTCATTACAAATGTAGTGAATGTGTAGACCGATACGGTATATCGAAAATTCAAGTGTCCCCATTGACACATGGTCAGGGAGGTTCAGGACATTTTTAGGACAACTGAGATTTTGAGGACCATAACTATTTAAGGAGGAGTCAGTTATTTGTTTTCTAATGGTGATGATCTTTTCATCAAAGTAGTTCATGTATTCATTACAACTAAAATGAAGACCCACTTCACTTGCTAAACTTTGCTTTTTTGTTAACTTTGCAACTGTATCAAAGAGAAATTTTGGATTGTTTTTGTTCACCTCAATCAGGTTGGAGAAATAAGCTGATCGAGCAGACGTGAGTGATTTTCGATATTGTAGTGTACTGTCTATCCAGGCTAGTCTGAATACTTCCAACTTGGTGGAGCGCCACTTTCGCTCCAATTTTCTGGAGGCTTGCTTGAGTGCTCTAGTATTGTCTGTGTACCAGGGAGCGAGTTTCTTTTATTTTTTTGTTTTTAGTGGTGCAACTGTGGCTAATGTATGATTTCCTTCAGTGTGTAAACATCTTTCACAACATGACCATTGATCCAACCACCAGGTTTTTGTGAAATATAAAGGGTACATTGGTTAATAAAACTCAACATAATGCAATCCTCCCAATTTGTCATTGGCTGCTCATTTCACATACGACATACTGTAAGTTAGACGGTACAGGATAACACCACGACAACATTGGCTTACTAATAAAATGTACATGCGGGGGTACTTAGGGGGTACTCAGACGAAAGCAACATTATTTTGGTGGTACTGTAACAGAAAAAGGTTGAAAAAGGTTTTTATGACGCTGTTAAACAGTGGCGTCGTTAGGCATGGGCGTCTGGGGCTACAGCCACAGATCATGAATAGCCCCGAAACTCAAATTGTGGGGGAGTGGGGGGGTGAATGTATTGTGATCCTAGCTGTATGCCTCTGGAGAAGATAACAAAAGTTATTCAAGCGCTTCATGTGAACGTTGTGTAATTCAACGTAAAACACATATTTTTAGGGAGAAATCTGAATTTAACATGAATGAGACACGGAGGGAAATGGGGGAGGGTGATGCTTTGTTATTTTAGTCTTGGGGTGCATAACACCCACGTCTAAAGGCAACCGCAATTCCATTAAGTTACCCAGTTCAGCCCGTGGAGACAAGACAGATAGTAAGTAATACGTCCGACTGCTATAATATAATACACAAAGTACACATTGCCTCTGGATATTCTGGGCAAGGATTGGGGATTAACGTGTTCACCATCTCCCCCCTTTAGCTGCCGTCCAACCTTCTAGTCGGTCCATTCATCATCTGTGTATTATGTACAGCATCCATATTAGGAACATTATCATTCCTCCCCAAGAAACTCCGTTCTTCCTCCTACTCAGTCATCACCCCTCCCCCGGTCAAACGTCACCCCTCCCTGGGTCAAGTTTCCGCTCTCCCCGATTAAGCTCCCTGGGTCAAGTTTCAAACATCACCCCGATTAAGCTTTAATCCTCCCCTTGTCAATCGTCAGTCCTCCCCTTGTCAATCGTCATTCCTCCCCTAGTCATATGATTGACAAGGGGAGGACGGACAATTGACAAGGGGAGGACTGACGACTGACCAGGGGAGGGCTGACGATTGACCAGGGGAGGGCTGACAAATAACAAACCTAAATTCCCATATCTGAGTTTCCACGATTTCCCTGTTCTTTGAGAAATACGTGCCCGTTGGATGAGGGCAATCAGGAGAGATGAGGGACCAAGTTTTAGGATTCTTCGTGGGAGCACCTTTGCGTGCAGTCAGCACTTTCCGCCTGAGGATAGATACTCATCGGCCTGTGGACAGATCCATATAAAACAGGGAACAGGGCCGTCTAGATTCCACTGGAATGATTGTGGTAAGGGTAGGTGGACAGTGTTAAACTAAATACCAATCCAATAATATATTACAGCATGTTTAATAATTCAATCCTGATGCAATATAGCTGTTACATTTTGTCATTTTGGGGACTGAAAAAAAGGATTACCAAAATGTACCATGAGAAGTGTATGGTTAATTTCACACACACAGGAGGAGGCTCACAAGCTCGGGAGTCACTTTACCATCGAGCAAGAAAGCATCTTGGTGTTGCTGTCCTGGTGGTTCTGATCATGAGATGCCTGACAGCACAGAGGGTGCTTTGCCTGCAGTTGGCAAATAGAGACAAAACAAATATGAGACAGGATTCAGATACTTATTATCAAAAGTATTGTATGTATACAGTGCAATGAAATTGTTTAATGAGGAATAATGACAAATACCAAGTAGTTCAATAAATTGCTTGAAGTAATTGTTGGACTGTCTCTCTATGCATGAAACTCTCTCACTCAGGGAGAAAAGGGTCGAGTTAGCACGACTCTAGCAACATTTCGTTATATTGTTCTTCCCCCACTAACACGATTTGAAAGAACTCTGTGAAATCAAAATTATATAGGTGGAAAACGACTGTTTGGTCAAAATAAACATCCTAAATTGGGAAACCCCAATTCATTGTGACTAATTTTTTGTGATTAATGTCAGTCACATAAATTAAAGTAGACCTTTTCCTCCATAGACTGCTTGTGGGCTTACTGCACAATTTATATCTTGTGAGATGGCTAGAAGATGTGATGATGAAATATATCTGAAGAAAGAACACTATCTGAAGAACCGGTTAAAATGGAAGACAGAAAACCCAGGAGAAAACCCCAAAATCTTTATGCATCTGATGAACACAACTTAAAGAACCTTGAGGGACAGAAGGGAAATCCAGGGAAGTGCTTATTCAGCATCTGGCAGTGTCATCTGGCACCAAAATACAACCTCCAACAGTTAGACGTTTTAAAGAAATGGCCACGTTGCAGCAAATAAACTATTCTTGCGAAAAAGCAAGAAGTAAAGAGATTTCAAAAAACGTGAAAGCACAGATTGACAACAAGTAGCCGAAAGGACAAATTAGATGTCCAAATTAGATGTTTTTGTTCACAAACACACCCAGCATATCAGAAGAAAAGAGAAGTAAAGTGATGCCCGTCTGCAGCCTCCTGTGAAACATGGTGGCCAAAAACTATAGATTTATGAATGCTGAAAGAAAGAAACAGATTTGAATACATCATGTGATACTGTACCTTTGGGAAATCAACTGATTGGCAAAAAGTTATCTTAACTCTTTGGGGGCATAATAATGACCCCAAACACGCAGCAAAAACAATTAAGACCTACTGGAGCAGAAGACTTCAGATGGATCACTCATGAGTCACCTAAAGCATCCAAAGTCAAAAGAAGAGATAATATGGCAAAAACGTGGAAGAATTTGCTTGACAATATTACACTACAGTCTGATGAGGCAAATTGCTTCAGTCTTGCATTCAAAATGTGTTACTTTTTATTGTATTATTGTTTTCATTGTATAAATGTTTCTTTGTATATACTGCAAGATTGAATAGTGCTTTTTCAAATGAATTACAGAACAACAACTTAAATATTACATTTTCAGAGTGGCCAAGAAATGTACTGAACTGTAATAATAAAGACACATTTGGTCTCGATGAACAAAATAATATTGAAGATCAAAATCTTTACTGTACATTGTTTAATACAATGTACATTGTTTAATACATTGAGAACCAAATGGTCAATTGAAACCAAAATCACCAACCGACTGAGGGTTGAATTCAAACTCACACCGAAAATCTAATTGAACAATTGATATCACAGGCTGTTCCAACTTGCAGGTATTTCATCAAGGCAACTTATAATGTGACTCAGTAGTGTGTATTGCCCCCATGTGCCTGTATGCACTCCCGACAACGTCTGGGCATGCTCCTGATGAGACAGCGGATGGTGTCCTGAGGAATCCCCTCCCAGACCTGGAACAGGGCATCTGTGAGCTCCGACGCCACCAGTCTGGAGCACAACTTGGTGGTCTCAGATGCACCGATACATAGAGTCCCAGGGGTTCTCAATTGGATTCAGGTCTGGGGAACGTGAGGGCTAGTCAATAGCATCAATGCCTTTGTCATCCAGGAACTGCCTACACACTCTGGCCACATGAGGCCGGGCATTGTCCTGCACCAGGGCCCACTGCACCAGCGTTAGGTCTGACAATGGGTCTGAGGGTTTCACAGTGGTTGGCTAGGACCAGAAGATCTGTGTGACCCTCCAAGGATATGCCTCCCCAGACCATCACTGACCCACCACTAAACCGGTCATGCTGGAATGTTGTTGCAGGCAGCATAATGATCAACACAGTGTCTCCAGACTCTTTCAATGCTGTGACATGCTTAGCGTGAACCTACTCTCATCTGTGAAGAGAATGGGACACCAATGGTGGACCTGCCAATTCTGGTGTTCTCTGGCGAATGCCAATCGAGCTGCAAGGTGCTGGGCTGTGAACACAGGTCCCACGACAGGATGTCAGGCCCTCATGCCACCCTTATGGAGTCTGTTTCTGATAGTTTGGTCAGAAACATGCAAACCAGTAGCCTGCTGGAGGTCATTTAATAGGGTTCTGTGCTCCTCCTGTTCCTCCTCTCACAAAGGAGCAGATACCAGTACAGCAAACCGTCTTGCGACGGCACGTATGGATGTGTCATCCGGAAAGAGCTGCACTGCCTGTGCAAACCTGAATTGGCTGCTGGTACCGCCTCGTGCTACCAGTAGTGACAAGGACACTAGCAAAACGCTAAATTAGAAAAGAATCAGTCAGAAAAGATAAGGAGAGAGCAATTGTCTGTGGCCACCACCAGCAAAACCATTCCCTTTTTGGGAGTTGTCTTGTTGTTGCCACTCCAGTGCATCTGTTGTCACTTCCAGTTCTGTTTAATTTATTTGGTGTTACACTGTGATGATCTCCTCACTTTCTTTGAGCAGTGTATATGACATGATTGCCATCCATAATTGTATTGCTAATTTATTTCACATAGTAGTAACCATAAATGGTAACCATATAAGACGGTGTCTTTCAACAAGGAGCAGGATAGATAGCAAGGCAGAAGAAGAAATCAGAGAGCCCCTGGACAGGGTCAAAACTCCAAACTGAGCTTCTACAAACCATGACAAATACATTTTTGTTGATGAAGCTGGCTTCTACCCGGCCAAAACTTGGCGTTGTGGGCGCAATATTGTTGGTCAATGAGCAACTGTCCAAGTGCCTGGACAACGTGTGTGCAACCACATCCAAAATGTGGTGTTACGACGTAAGCCTCTTTATGGGGCCTACAATGGTTGGGCTACACACCTCATGGAGTTCCTCAATGAAATTGTGTGGGATGACATTTTAGGTTCACCATTTAGAGGTGGTTCAGGAATGGTCTCAGGTCAACCCCCTATTCCTGACCCTTTACCTGCCCTCATAAACTCCTTTCCCCAACCCTGCTTTGGAATCATCATGGAGGTGAGGTCATGATATCCCTGCTGACCAATGTCTGGATTTGCCATACCAAAAGATCTTTCCAGCATTCATTGCCTAACACCAAAATCAGAACCGACACAAATTTGTGTTGTTTGTGCTAAACGTTTAAATCGTAAACAGAAATATTGGAAATTACTTCATTCAATTTTGATGGGCTGTGTTTAGTAAGTGTTTTGCCTAATTAATATGAAAATGGTGTAATATACTGTAAAGGATTACCTTCAAAGAGTCATTTTTAAAAAAGAGTCTTACGTTGTTTGTTCTAGGACTAACTTGTTGTTACAGTGACTTAAATGAGAGAATTGTGCAATTTCATGTTTTCATTACTTAACTAATGTACTCATCATATTTCACAACACATCAGTTGAATCAAATATCTTCTAGTGAAAGATGTTTGCAAACCAAATGAAAGTATCGGTTGTTTGATCAGTTGTTTGAATGGAAGACTTGCTGTGCTACAAGTGTGATCAGTTTAGATATCTGCACAGAGTTTTGAAAAATCACCACAATCTACCAAAACGAAGACATAAAAATTATAAAAGTAGTTGTAATGGGTAGGTTTGTCTCACCCCTTTCAAGTACATTAAATCATGGTCATCTTTGGTATTGACACGTTCTACCAGAAGGGAATCCTTCACCTGTGAAGACAAGACATTCACAGATTATTCCTATTTTGAACACAGAAACTGAGCTCTGTATTTAATTTACATGTGAAATGCAAAGTTAGGGCATATTACAAAAACTGACATCCTTCAAGGATTGTGGGACAGGGGAAAAGCCAGACAACATTTTCACATCCACTATAATCATATTGGTCTTCTGTTCTTTTCCTCCATACCTGTTAGAGAAAAGATGGAGAAAACCGTGAACCAACAGAATATTGTGGTGTGATTTTGACTACAGCATATCAATAAAATAACTGGAATAACGGGAGATTTTGAATTTAGAAATAATTTCCAGTCAGGCACACAGCATTTTGCCAGGGAACAATTAAATATAGGTCCATTTAAACGGATCTGGTAGATTCGAAAACTTTCTTCTCATTTCACTCAGAAAATTCTTACTGAAACTGAAGATTCAGCTTGACTTTTCTCTTAGTGTTCCTGTGGCACTCAACTTCTGGTACAACCTGAATGCTATGGGCCAACTGTGAGTAGGGATGTTGTAATGCAGTGACAGCTGTAGAGGAGGAGCTTAAAAAAGTAACAAATGCTCTTGTCGAGGAGTTTCTTTAAAAAAAAGAATTCATTTTCTGGCTTCTTCTGCACATACCGCTGGTTATGTTGTTCCTGATGGGTTTGTGTGCATCAACAGTACCTCTCACATGTTGCATGCTGCTTCAAATATGTACAGTTGCTAAACTGTACCCAAAGGCCAGGTATTGTAAGTTAAGACTTTGCACATGTATGTAACGCAGATGGCACTACTGCCTTCCCATCTAAGGGTTACAGCTTCTTTCATTTCCTAGTCTTAACACTTATTGGTAAGCACTAATGACAATCCAGAAAGGAAGTATTGTCCAATACCCTCTCACTGTAATAACTAGGCCTGGTGTGAGACACTGTATTAACTAGGCCAAGTGTGACACAACAAATTGCAACCAATAAACAACAAGTGCCAGTGTGTTGTTACTATTTAGACTTTTGTAATGGTGATTGGTGGGGGTTGGCTTGATTGATTGGGCCGTTATATTGGTTCTTCAAATTATTGGAGATAATAATTGCACGATCCAAATAAATGACTAGTTTCTATTCCATAGTTTCCATTCATAACTTTATTCTAAATTTCTTCACCTGAATGCCAAAGTCTGTTTTTGTGTGGCTAAATCCATTTGTAGCTTTCTTGCTAAATATGGCATTGGTTTACTTCATGTTCTCCAAACCAACCAGAACTTAAATTATGAAATTTGAGTACATTATATATTTATATATTTGTTATTTTTTTTATGCATCAGATTTAGCACATGCCTCAATTCAATACTACCTGTATGAAAGAATATTGTACATATTAAAGATATCAGATGGCTCACTAAAATAAATTATTTCAATGTCAGAATATGAATAAAGAGCATATATTTTCATTTGTTTCTAGATGGACAAAGTTTGCTGAGATTACATTTTGTTGGAGCAATGTATTACCTTTCCTTTCAATGTTTGTACTATATTATACTATTATACTATACTATTTGTTTTTCAATCCAAATGTGAACACTCCCCTGCATTTTCTTGTTACATGCATACTTTTTGTTATTGCAACAATAAAAGCTGGTTTGTCTCAAAGTGGTTTATGATCTGTTTATTTTAAGAAACACCAAATAGCTGTCCTGCTACCCTGAAAAGCAGCACGATGATGAGCAAATAATTTCTCCATAATCTTTTTCACAAATTGTATTGACATTCATAATCATGTATGGTTTTATAGCTGCTTATTTTTACAAAAAAACCTTATTCAGCCTAATCAAAATGAAAACTGTTAGTGTGACTTGTTACACTACGTTTCTATCTAATTCTTCAAAAGTGCAGATATGAAATGAAAATATGAATGAAAAATTTGTCGCTTCCTGAGTATCAGCATCTATCTGAACCTTGGAACGGAGTGATCATTATCAGGGAGAGCATGTTTTTGAAAATGTTTTATACAATGCCTCTACATGGAATATTGCCTCAAACTGTATTATTGGCTGTTTCTTGCAGTCAGAAAACTATCGTCACAGGCTCAACATTTAAATACACTGGAAAACAACGGTAAGTTTTACTATTTCATGCACTCTGCTAGCCCACCACTTGTTTTCATACAAATGTATGCAGATTGAACTTTTGCCATTTTGGAAATTGTTGTAGACAATCTTCAAATTCGCTTTGCATGACAGACCAGACAGGTGTGATTTGACCGCAAATAAACTTCAGGATAAAATGGAAAGTATTTTTCCTCTGGGATTAGAACCAGCTACCTTTTGTTTTCTTTCCCAAAACATCTGACAACTAGATCGCTCCAGACTGCCACGACAATTAAAAATGTAGGTTCCCATTACTTAAAATTTCAGAGTTTATTAATTAATAATTTGTTATCATGCACAATAGCAGTAATTTCACTGTCCTTTAAAATATGAGTAGACCTATACTTGAAAAAACTTCATATCAAATTGCGAAATGATGAATGGTACTTTCAGACTGATTGATAGTTATTGATAATAATTTGTGTAAGCAAACTAGAATCTCCATATGACAGGCTTCAGTGAGAGATATTAAAATTTGTGTTAAGTTTATAAGTATATTATTTAAAATGCAGAATCCTGAAATGCATGCACGCTTTGACACAAACAGTGACACAACGAATAAACCATAAATTAATAAATAATCACAACATTGATGTGCAAAGCAAGGCTTTATTGAATAACCAGTTCCACTGAGTGCCAGTTCCATGGTACAATAAGAACAGTGTACACAGGTGGGCCATGCTCCGGAATGCATTCCGCTTTCTTCATTTATCTGCAGACACAAAGATTAGTCAGCATTGTCAGGGACATTTCTTGAATTTATGTATTCCTACTGATTAAAAGACTGAGTTCCCATGTTTGAGTGAGAAAAGGAATGTGTTAGAGAGGGGGCTGGTGTTTACCTAGGGCGTCCATGACCAGCATAGGTGGACTAGAGGTTAACTCGTAAATCTGTATAATTTCCTCCGTCTTTTCGTAGATCGTTTGGACTTCAGACAATGCCATCAATGCATTCATAAAGGAAAAATAAAATGTAGTTTTCAGATGAGTACATGTTATACAGGTGATGGTCATAAAATCTGAACATCAAAAAGTTGATTTATTTCAGTAATTCCATCCACAAAGTGAGACTTGTATAATGTATACATTAATTCTATACACACTGATATATTTAAAGTGTTTATTTCTTTTAAATTTGATGATTATAACTGACAACTAATGAAAACCCCAAATTCAGTATCTCAGAAAATTATAATACTGTGAAAAGGTTCAATATAGAAGACACCTGGTGACACACACTAATCAGCTAATTAACCCAAAACACCTGCAAAGGCCTTTAAATGGTCTCTCAGTCTAGTTCTGTAGACAACACAATCACGGGGAAGACTGCTGACTTTACAGCTGTCCAAAAGACGACCATTGACACCTTGCACAAGGAGGGCAAGACACAAAAGGTCATAGCTAAAGAAGCTGGCTGTTCACAGAGCTGTGTCCAAGCACATTAATAGAGAGGCGAAGGGAAGGAAAAGATGTGGGGGAGATTCAGAAAGAGTGGACTGCAGCTGGAGTCAGTGCTTCAAGAACCATCACGTACAGACGTATGCAAGACATGGGTTTCAGCTGTCGCATTCCTTGTGTCAAGCCACTCTTGAACAAGACACAGCGTCAGAAGCGTCTCGCCTGGGCTAAAAACAAAAAGGACTGGACTGCTGCTGAGTTATGTTCTCTGATGAAAGTAAATTTTGCATTTCCTTTGGAAATCAAGGTCCCAGAGTCTGGAGGAAGAGAGGAGAGGCACAGAATCCACATCGCTTGAAGACCAGTGTAAAGTTTCCACAGTCAGTGATGGTTTGGGGTGCCATGTCATCTGCTGGTGTTGGTCCACTGTGTTTTCTGAGGTCCAAGGTCAACTCAGCCATCTACCAGGAAGTTTTAGAGCACTTCGTGCTTCCTGCTGCTGACCAACTTTATGGAGATGCAGATTTTTATTTTCCAACAGGACTTGGCACCTGCACACAGTGCCAAAGCTACCAGTACCTGGTTTAAGGACCATGGTATCCCTGTTCTTAATTGGCCAGCAAACTCGTCTGACCTTAACCCTATAGAAAATCTATGGGGTATTGTGAAGAGGAAGATGCGATACGCCAGACCCAACAATACAGAAGAGCTGAAGGCCACTATCAGAGCAACCTGGGCTCTCATAACACCTGAGCAGTGCCACAGACTGATCGACTCCATGCCACGCCGCATTGCTGCAGTAATTCAGGCAAAAGGAGCCCTAACTAAGTATTGAGTGCTGTACATGCTCATACTTTTCATGTTCATACTTTTCAGTTGGCCAACATTTCTAAAAATCCTTTTTTTGTATTGGTCTTAAATAATATTCACATTTTCTGAGATACTGAATTTGGGATTTTCATTAGTTGTCAGTTAAAATCATCACAATTAAAAGAAATAAACATTTGAAATATATCAGTCTGTGTGTAATGAATGAATATAATATAAAAAGTTTCACTGTTTGAATGGAATTACTGAAATAAATCACCTTTTGATGATATTCAAATTTTATGACCGGCACCTGTATAATAACACATATGTGCAAATGAATAAGAACATTTTATTTCTCAGCATTTATAATGGAGCTCACCAATATCACATGGGAAGTCATATTCTGTCTCAGCCTGGTCACCTGGAGGAAACAAACCATGTTACCTCTCAGTACAAAGGGATGAAATCCTGATCCGAGATAATGTACTCAAAGGCTAACTCAAAGTTTTACTTCAACGTCCCATTGGCATAAATGTTGAATTTATTTGAGAATGAAAAAACATTTTGTAGAGGATTAGATATGAATTTACTTGGCTGGTAGTAGTCATAGATTTTGACCACAGCTGGTTTTAGATTCTTTACTGGGAGCTGCTGAACGATGTCTAGGCTGCAGTAATGAGGCACGGCTGATTGTAACTGTTGGGAAAAAAAATCACAATTATGAAATGCACTAAAACAGAAATGCTTCACTAATATACCTCACTATATGTTCTGTGTCTAAACAATATACAAACATGAGTAGCTAACATACACCATATACTGTATGATTACCTTTAAATATTATTTAGAGTACCATCACATATTGTTCAACATGTACATTGATATCATAGCAGTAGTTGTGATACTATAATAGTTACTGCAGTGTACAAATTATGTTTGTTGGTTTCAATGTATATTCATGTAAGTCTACATTTAAGAGCAGTTGAAATGGGTAGTTCTCACCCCTGTCAAGTACAGTAAAACATGGTCATCTTTGGTATCGACACGCTCCACAAGAAGGTAATTCTTCATCTGTAAAGACCAGCCATTCACAGATTATTCCTATTTTGACTACAGAAACTGAGCTCTGTTACATCCAAGTTTACATGTAAAATGTTAATTTAAGGCCTATTACAAAACCTCACCTCCAACAAGGATTCTGGGACAGGGGAAAAGCCAGACAACATTTTCATATCCACTATAATCATATTGGTGCTCTGTTCTTTTCCTCCATACCTGTTAGAGAAAAGATGGAGAAAACCATAAACCTACAGAATATTCAAGTGTAATTTTGACTAAAGCATAACAATGAAAGAACTCGAGTGATTTTCAATTTAGAAATTATTGGATTCTGTCCAGTCAGACACACTGCATTTAGCCAGGGAACAATTAAAAATACGTCCAGACAAAAGTTTGTTAGATTAATAGACTCTCATTTCACTCAGAAAATCATCCTTACTGGAATTGAAGATTCAGCTTGACTTTTCTCTTAGTGTCGCTGTTACACTCAACTTCTGGTATGACCTGAATGCTGAGCGATGTGTCAACTGTAGGAGTAGGGATGTTGTAATGCTGTGACAGCTAGAAAACAACCAAATGAAATCAGTTAATCAGCCCTGTTCATATTCAACTACATATTTAACAGCATTTTTAAATATATCAAATACTTAACATAAATGCCTAGGGTCTAGGAGTAAATGAAGGATTGGGCTGACCTGTACTGAGGCACAAGCACTGCCCTTCACCTCCACAGTGTACTTCCCAACCACATCCTGCAGCTGGCGCTCCTGGTAGAGAAGCTTGTTGTTCTGGTTCACATCAAAGACATGCTGTCCCCCACTGGGAGATTTTACTGTCACTGTGCTGGAGCCCTCTTTACTGAACACCTTGGTGGAGTACAGAGACAGGGCCTGGAGGGCCACCACTGTGTCCTACACACACACACAGACACACACAGACACACACACACACACACACAGTGAACAAACAAAAGCAAACTCAGCCTATTATCTGTTATCCTACTATCTGTGATTTTTCTTTGTGCCTCTTCTCTGTTCTAATCCATTAATTCTGATGATCTATTTTGGATGCAAGGTGTTTTGTAGATGTAGTCTGATTGTAGTCAATCTCAAACAGGCACATTGTCTCACTACCAGCACTGCTGTTTTGGACTCACCTGTGTAGAGGAGAAGCCACCATAGGAGTTCTGCTGCTTCACCAACCACCTGACTATGCGGGAGGAGTAGCCCAGATCAGCGGTAGACAGAGGGGAGGCACTGAGGGACGCCAGCAGAACATAGGAGCTGATCTCCACTGCCAGAGAGGCTGAGGTCTCTGAGGAGGTCTGGGTCCAGTGCAGGAGACCCCCTGAGGAGAACACACATGCATAGACACATCAACACTCATATACCAACACACACACTACATAAACCTAATCAGAGAACAAGGACTAATGATTCATCAGACACAGAATACTAAGATCTTCTCTAACCTAAGTTTAAGACTAAAATGTGACTTTGGTGAAAAGCTGTGTAAGATGCATTTTATCAAGAGTATTTTTCTGTGATGTTGAGTAAAGAACTGACCAATGAGGTCTAGTATTCAGGGCTACAGTACAGAAGAGCATGTCTCACCCTCTTGTAAAGCCATCTTGTCCAGGTGCTGCAGAAGCAGCGTCCGCATCTCCATGTCTCCTGCCAGGGTAAAGGTGTAGGCTAGCAGAGCAGTAGTGTAGGTGTTGGACAAATCACTGGTGGAGTTCCTCAGACAAGACAAGCTGCTGTTCACAACAGGATCCTTATGCAACACAAAATGTATATTATTATTAGAGTCCTGAAAGTGACTGCATTTATCTTCTGTTCGGTGCCTAAAATGAACCAGATCATTCAGCAGTTCAGCAGCATTAAACGTTGCTCTGGATTAAATAAAATTACTAAAATGTAAATGCAAAATGTGGTTTGCTGTTATGAGAATAGGCAGGTGGAGAAAATACAGACTCTGTGCTACACCAGGGCTAGGGGGTGCTATAGCCAAATCACAAATCTGCGTAGCCCCAGTTAAGCCCCCTCAAGCATTTTTGTATTTATTTTATAAAACATTAAGTTAATAACCAGGTATTCTGTTAGTACCTCCTCGGTCAAACTCTCTCTTAGCACTGGGAGAGAAAAATCCCAGCGCCAAGCCTGAGAAAATACTTACTGAAACTGACATGTTGCTCTCCAGCATTGAGGCAGTTATGTAGGCTGTAAGAGTTACTTCATCAGACACCCCACCCTAGAAAACATTATGCCAAAAACAAAACCTTGTGAACATCCTTTACATAGCATGGTTTGTTTAGTGGGTTATGGTTTGTATGGGTCAGTCTTTACATTAGCAATGTAAATAAACAGACAAGGGTTGACTGACAGACTGACCAAGGACCCAAAATAAATATTTTTTCTTTCTTTTATTTAATAGCTGTACCTTCATTCGGTTGTTAAAGAGTTCCCCAAGTCTTAGGAAACAGCCATTTTCTTTTTGTTTCTCTTCCAACCATGTCGTGGTTTCCTTAATTTTTAAAGGATCTATATAGATAAAAGACTGTGCCTTGCTAAAGGATCTCAAGACAAATGCAGTCAGCCTGTGAACAAAGAACATGTGTGAAAACTTGATTTGAATGTCTCACTATACACCCATAAGAAGCCATAAATACAATTTGAATTTGCATCATTCATATCTTATTTCAACTCCTGTCAAATTAACAGTCTCCTGCCATAAAAATTTTTATCGAATTTGTTAATATTTGAAAGAAAAATGGCTTCCAAACAAATTCTTATATTGCTTAAGTCATTAGTTGAAATACAATCCCAGTTCTCACCAAGTGTTTCCAGATCCTTGGCCAAATGTGCTGTAGGCCCCATCTGAATGCTTGTAATTCAGCTGCCTTTGGTAACCTGAGTCATTGACAGTTAAAATGTATTTTTTTTTATGTTTATCTCTTTTCCTCATGGCCATTCTGTTTGGCTAGTCTTTTTCAAAGAGAGATTCTGCCTTCAGCACAAGCTGTTTTTAACATACTTATTGATGATTATGATTGTAACAGCTCTGGGATTATGGTTTATTGAAGCTGTGCATACCCTTCAAGATATGTTGAGTTGCGGGTGATGTCAATACATTTACATAAAAAGGAGTGGCTATGTATCAGAACAGTGATTCTAGAAAATCAGGAAATCCTTGTCTGGTGGGAATTTTTTTTTTTTATAGTTGAAATTAAAACAAATTAATAACGCTTTAGAAAAATGTATAAGGCAAAATAAATCTTTCTGGAAATGTATGAATCTTTTCAACATTATTCATGTCTGTGATACACCAATCAGCCATAACATTATGACCACCTGCCTAATATTGTGTTGGTCCCCCTTTCACCACCAACACAGCCCTGACCCATCGTAGAATGGACTCCACTAGACCTCTGAAGGTGTGCTGTGGTATCTGGCACCAAGATGTTAGCAGCAAGTCTTGTAAGTTGCAAGGTGGGGACTCCATAGATCAAATCTGTTTGTCCAGCACATCCCACAGATGCTTGATTGGATTGAGATCTAGGCCAAGTCCAAACTTTAAACTCGTTGTTGTGTTCCTCAAACCATTCCTGAACCATTTTTGCTTTGTGTCAGGGGGCATTATCCTGCTGGAAGAGGCCAATGCCATCAGGGAATACCGTTGCCATGAAAGGGTGCACATGGTCTGCAACAATATTCAGGTAGGTGGTACGTGTCAAAGTAACATCCACATGAATGGCAGGACCCAAAGTATCCCATAAGAACATTGCCCAAAGCATCACACTGCCTCTGCTGGCTTGCCTTCTTCCCATAGTCCATCCCAGGGCCATGTGTTCTCCAGGTAAGCGATGCACATACACCCAGCAATCCATGTGATGTAAAAGGAAACGTGATTCATCAGACCAGGCCACCTTCTTCCATTGCTCTGTGGTCTAGTTCTGATGCTCACATGCCCATTGAAGGTGCTTTTGGCAGTGGACAGGGATCAGCATGGGCGCCCTGACTGGTCACAATTTGGCCCCTGTTAAAGTTGCTCAGATCCTTACACTTGCCCATTTTTCCTGCTTCTAACACATTACCTTTGAGGACAGAATGTTCACTTGCTGCCTAATATATCCCACCCACTGACAGGTGTCATCATAACAAGATTATCAGTGTTATTCACTTCACACATCAGTGGTCATAATGTTATGGCTGATCGGTGTATGCCTTACATTTCAAAAAATGTATAATAATTAAAATATTAAAATATATGTAATGTAGTTTCTTGCAAAACACTTTGGCTACTTCTCTGAACATTCCTTTTTCTGAAAAATGTGTGCAGAGACTTAGATAATTCTGTCTAATTTGTCATAAATGAATGAGTAATCAGCAGTAAGCAATATAGATTCTTTCTTCCTGTCCCCAATACATCTATTGTAGTCTGTTGAGTTGTTCATTTGATAGATTTAAACGAAAAGTATTGAAATTGTTGTCAACCATGTAATCTCTATTTAAATAAAAATGCAACATGTAAGGTGTTCGTCTCATGTGTCTGGAGGTGAATTAAAATATCCCACAAATCTACGTCATGGTGAGGAATATAGTTTGCACATTTTCATACCTTATAGTTATTTTTCATTTGCCTACATAATCAATTGACATTACAGTTTTGTCATATTAAAAAGCTGATGAAACTGGATTTCAAATCCGGCTTCTTTTACTGCAAATACAAGCTGATTATTTTTTCCATGGCCTGCATACTCAAAAGAGACATCACAAACTGAACGTATTTGGGAAGCTCTCTTTGAAGGTGTCTGTGACTAACAGATGTATAACTGTATATCCAGTCATGTGTAAATCCATAAATGATGTCCTATTTCATTTATTTCCACTGACTGATTTTCTTTTTATGAACTATAAATCAGTAAAATCTTTTAGAATCTTTGTAAATTTGAATGATATAATGTTAGAATGAAATAATTAAGGCCTTTGAACAGTTTTGGGGAAAAAAAGAGAGATGCCTTTGATGTTGGTTGATTTTTATCTTGTGAAAAGCAATTATGTTGTTGTCTTTAAAGTTACTGTTACTTAGGTCTATCAAAATCTGGTCTATCTATAAAATATTTTCTTAACTGAGAAAGTTTTTTTTTATTGAGTTTTTTAAATTGAGATTCATCTAGTTTTCAAAATCACTGAAGATCATTCATTGATTGAAAGCAGTGTAGACTCTTACCACTAGTGAGAAACTTGGTGGCCTTGTCTCTGATGGCTGAGGTGAGCTGCTCTGTGTTCCTCAAGTACTCTAGGATGTAGATATTGGGGGCAAGGAGCGCCATGTTCTGCTCTCCGCACCCATATGGCATCTGCAACAGTCCATCCAGGTTCTTGAGGGCGCGGCCCAGAATGTCCCCTACAGAACACAAGCAACATGCAAAACCGCATGAAGAGGGATTGCTTTTCACAAACTAAATCTTTCTAAAGCCACCACCCAACCAGTACAATAACATATTTTACCCAGGACTGAGACTGAAGCTCGAGCAGATCCTTCTACCACAATCATGGGCAGTTGCAGTTCCACCTCCTCTGTCAGAGCTTCTCCTGTGGACACATGACAACATGACCAAACAGAGCCAGAGCAAGGACAGATGCAGGGGCGAAAAGGGGAACTAATTATATAGGGGCCTAACGTGTAGAGGGGCCCTCGAAAATGTTTGAATCTTGAATAAAGTGGGGAGGGGCCCTCAGAGACTGCCTGTGTACAGGGCCCAGAATGTTGTGCTACACCCCTGGACAATTGTGTTTATATGACATAGAAACCAATTGGATATGTTTTACCATGGAGGAGATCAGGTCAATTCAATATGTAGTTCATTGAAATGAATGTAAATAATAACCTAAATAGAACAGTGTTGGTTTCTTGGACCCAGATCACGTTTGGTGCTGTATTTTAATTCAATTCTGATGGATTAGATGGTTGATACTGCAGTACTGACCAGATGGACACAGCAACCAGTTGTAGGTTTCAGTTTCTTCAGTTCCTTCAGCCTGACAGAGGGATTCATTTCCGTCAGAAGCAGTAACAGTACTGTAAAACTAGATGGTTTCTGTGTAATAGTTGGTAGATGTGACAGAATAGTCCCAAGACATTCAAATGTTTGACTAAAACAGTAAATACCTTCACTAGCAGGCTCCGTGTGACTATGTCAATGCGTCCTCTCTCTGGTACACTCACAATCTCATTGTCACAAGCAGCATGTGACTGGACAGCCTCTGCACTAATGGTCACATTCAAAACCCCTACAAAAACACATTGACAGAGACTGGAACATCAAAGGTCAGCACACAGTACATGTACAGATAAAACAAACTACAATAAATGAACCAGAAGTTTTGGTTTTTGTTATTAAGGTAATTTAGCTTTCAATGTACAACCCTGTTTCCAGAAAAGTTGGGACGCTGTGTAAAATGGTTATGAAAACATAAACCTAAGATGTGCAAATCATTGGAACCCTATATTCAATAGAAAACATATCAAATGATGAAACTGAAACATTTTATTGTTATTGTATACGCCAACAAAAGACTGGAAATGTTGTATAATCCTGGTGGAATATCACACAACTAAAAACGTTAATTGGCAACAGGTCAGTAACATGATTGTGTATAAAAAAGAGCATCCAGGAGAGGATGATTTTCTCAGAAATAAAGATGGGGAGGGGTTCACCACCCTGTGAAAGACTACATGGGCAAAAAGGGGAAACAATTTAAGATGAACGTTTCCCAACATACAATTGCGAAGAGTTTGGGGATCTCATGAGCTACTATACATAATATAATTAAAAAAATGTAAACAAGGGACAATGCCGAAAACTAATATTGGAATGGCAATGGGCTCAGGAACACTTCCGAAAGCCATTGTCTGTGAATGCAGTTTGTCACTGCATCCATAAAGGCGTGCCTGTAAATCTCTACCATGCAAAGAAGAAACCAGATATAAGCCAGATCCAGAAACGCTGTTGTGTTCTCTGGGCCCGAGCTCATTTAACATGGACTGAGGCGAAATGGAAAACTCTCCTGTGGTCTGACAAATGAAAATTTGAAATAATTTTTGGGGATCATAGATGCTGTGTCCTTCAGTCTAAAGAGGAGAGGGACCATCCGGCTTGTTATCAGGGCACAGATCAAAAGCCAGCATCTGTGATGGTATGGGGGTGCATTAGTGCACATGGCCTGGGTGATTTGCACATCTGTGAAGGCACCATTAATGCTGAACACTATATACAGGTTTTGGAGCAACATATGCTGCCATCCAGACAACATATTTTTCAGGGAAGGCCTTGCTTATTTCAGCAAGACAATGGCAAACCACATTCTGAATGTATTACAATAGCATGGCTCCGTAGTAAAAGAGTCCAGGTGCTAAACTGGCCTGCGTGCAGTCCAGAACAATCAACCATGTAAAACATTTTGCGCATTATGAAACGAAAAATATGACCTTTTTTGAAACATGTTGCTGGTATCAAATTCATATATATTTTTCCAAAAACAACAAAATTTTTCAGTTTCAACATCTGATATGTTGTCTTTGTACCAATAAAACATAGGGATTATATGATATGCACATCAATGCATTATGTATTTATTTGCATTTTACGCAGTGTCTCAACTTTTGGGGAAATTGGGTTGTACAGTAAGCATGGTTAAATGGTGACTTCCATCTTACCAAGGGCAGAGGGTGACATTGTCCAGCTGAAGGTCTTTCGTTCATTGGCACACAAGCATGATGAGTACTGGACGTCATTCAAGGGTGTGAGAGTGTAGTCCAATGAGGGAGCTGGAGTCACTGCAACCTGTCAAATAGGAACACTGGGAAGATGACTTGGAAAACACAAGAATGACACCTAGCTAGAGTAGGGTGGCAAAACCTAGTCAATGCAGGATTTTTCTCCATGGCCAAACAAACAGTAGCTTTGTATCTGGTTTTGGAGAGTAGCACTTAATAAAATATGACCAATGATTACTTATTACTGAAATTGCTTGACTCAATTGTATTGTTAAAAATAATCACTTATCAGTTTTAGGGGAGAATGGACTTATTAGTTAAAATCCAGGATGGGATGTGTAATAATTTCAATATGAGGAGAGGCCATCAATCTAATCCAAGTTCCAAGATCCTTGTGATCTTTTCCTGCTGCACAATCGAGAGCATTCTGACTAACTGCACCACAGTGTACCGATTTGAAGGCCCTGCAACGAGTGGTACAAACTGCCCAGCACATCACTGGTGTCTAGCTTCCAGGCTTCGCAGACCTCCAGTGGAAGCAATGTCTGTGCAGGGCCTGGGACCACCAGGGACCCTTTACATCCATGCTACAAACTGTTTGCCCTCCTACCATCAGGCAGGAGGGTCTTTATGTTCTCGCACCAGCAGGTTTTGGAACAGTTTCTTTCCATCTACTGTAACCCTGCTGAACTCTGTGACCCATCACTAACTATACACACCATTTGTACTACTGAATCTGTCACTTTACACGCCTTACCAGTCTGATAAGGACGTTTTCAGTTGTCTACAGGTACGTGTCATTGCTGCTATTCCGGCATTTCATTTAGTACACATCGACTTGCACCTTAAACTTGTCTTCATTGCACATTTAGAACTGCCACTGTCCTTGCATTTCTCTTTTGTTGCATACACATGTCTACCTCAGGAACCACATTGCTGCTATCACTACATTTCAGTTGCACAAGCTACCCTACTCCTTCAATTCACCTCGATTGCATATTCAAAATGCCATTGAGAATTGCCACTTGTACCTGCACAACTATTTATCTCATTTGCACATACACTATACTTAATACCTGTAAATGTTCTGTAAATCTGTAAATGTTCATATATTTTCATACATATACTTAATACTTTTCTACCCTCCCCTATCAAATCTAGTCAATTTAAGTAATGATATTGAAACATTGAGGTGAAGGATTTTTGAATTTTTGCAGATTTCTGCAATTTTCATAGCTGAAAGTGACATTTTAAAATTGTGTCATTCTTTTTTAATAAACTGTTGTATGGTGGGAGTATTGATAAACAATTACTTGTGTTGAAAATATTAAAAGGGAAACTACAATTCAAGCCAATCTCTCAGCTCAAACCATGTAATAACTATAATTTCAATTTGTTTGGTGGATAACTGGGAATGGTTGTGCCTGGTAAGCTAAATTACATGGAAAATACACCACAAAAATACTTTCTGGATGTTGAGACATCTAGATTTTACAAGCTTAGACTCCACAATACAGTACTATTAAATCCATCAGACTAGCACAGAGGTGTATAGTATGATTCAGAACAGTACAATAATGTACAGAACATATATTTTTTTAAATCTATAATTTGTTTGCATTTGGACTGGTCCAGACCTGCTCGTCAAAACTGTGAGGGAGACACTAAAACTGTCATCCTCCATGCAATGTCAAGAATGACTTCTGTGCTTCTACATGAAGAACTTCCTTCAGTCTGGCACAAACACTTAAACCCTTTTTTTATTTAATTTTTTCACTTTTAGACTTTGGTCTTCCTGGTAACATTACAAAGGGTAAGATATACTGGTGTTAATTACTACACTAATTACTGAAGGTAAGTGACACAATATACATCAGTGGGCTCAACAGTCATGAGGTGGGGTACATACCATGATGCACTTGGACAGGTAGTTGAAGACAGTGGCCTTCAGGTCAAAGTTCTCTCCCCGGATGATGGAGTAGGGCAGGGTGATCTCCAGGAAGAAGGGCTGGAAGACCGTGAGCTCCACTGGGGGAGCCAGACCAAACCCACCGGGGGCCAGGCAGAAGGCCTCTGTCTCCCAGGTGGTGATGGTGTCTGGGACTGTCA
Organism: Esox lucius; assembly: GCF_011004845.1. NCBI lineage: Eukaryota > Metazoa > Chordata > Actinopteri > Esociformes > Esocidae > Esox > Esox lucius. Next base: position 35,881,295 of record NC_047569.1, on the reverse strand, counting down.
GGGACACGTCTGCTGATCCAGACTCCCTGTAGTACAGAGGTCAGAAGTCACACATTTACTTACAAAGAACAATGGAGTGCAGGTAATGTTGGTTTTAAATGCCTTTTTATATCCTGAAATTAATAATTACATATCTACGTGTTTTGCTTTCAGTTGCAGCATGAGCCAACCTTGTCGTGTACTTACCCTACTTCCACAAGGTCCCATATCCACGTCTCAGGGAAGAAGGTACGCATCTGTACTATCTGTGCTGTCGGTATGGGTCTACTCCGATCCGAGTCAAACTCTTCCATCAAGGAATACTCGGGAAAGCTTTGGAGATATGTTCTGTAGATATCAACTGAAAATACAGGAAAACAAACAAGTGAACTAATGTCTAATGTGACCTTTCTATTCTTGAGGCTTGTTAATGGTTTGCACCTTGTGCACCTTATGGATCCACCACTGTTATCTTCTGTGGACCTCCAGGCCTTTTTGTGTTGCAGAGCTCATCAGTACATTCTTTTTTTCTCAGAATGTACCAAACTGTTGATTTGGCCACTCCTAATGTTCCTGCTATCTCTCTGATTGATTGATTGATTTTTGCAGCTTAAGGATGGTCTGTTTCACTCATATTGAGAGCTCTTTAAACGGCATGTTATGGGTTCACGGCAACAGCTTCCAAATGCAAATGCCACCCCAGGAATCAACTCCAGATGTTTTACTCGCTTAATTGATGAAGAAATAACAAAGGAATAGCCCACACCTGTCCATGAAACAGCTTTTGAGTCAATTGTCCAATTACATTTGGTCCCTTGAAAAAGAGGGGGCTACATATTAAAGAGCTGTAGTTCCTAAACCCTTCTTCCAATTTGGTTGTGAATACCCTCAAATTAAAACTGAGAGACTGCATGTTAAGGCCATATTCATTATTTAACTGTTGCTTGAATATATTGGTAAACAGCCAAAATAAAAAAACCTGTGTCAGTGTCCAATTATTTCCAGACCTAACTGCATATTGTCAGAATAAAAAAAACTATAAATGTCCTTTGGACATTCAACACTTCTGGCAAAAATAATAACAAGCGAAGGGAGTCTTACCCGAGGAGTGATAATATTCTACTCCCTGGAACTTCACGCATGTAGGTACTATGACAACAAGATTTGTTGCCAGCTTCAGTCCTAATTTCTAGAAATGACAAGAACAAATAGTAAGAGAGCAAGAATTATTGTGATTATACACTGCCATGGTAAGAACACTGCTTCATTCTGTTTGTGTAATTCCATAAAATTGTACACAAGGTGAAAGCATGGAAAAAGTATTTTGGCTAATTGGATAATTTCTACAAGAGTTGAAAGAGTGTTTCAAGACAAGCTGTTTTCATTCAGTCAAAACATGCCACAACTTACCTTAAACACTTCATAAGCAGTGTTTTTCTCCCAATTAGGTCTTGGATGGGGCAATATATATCTTCTCAGGCGTAATTGCAAACAACCTGAGGGATCTTCAAGATCATAATCAAAAGAATTTGCCTCTGTGACTGGTAGAATATCAAATATCTGTAATGGTTTAATAAGATAAAGGTATTGTGGGGAAAAAGAGAGAATTGATCAGTTGCAAACAGTGGATTTTTCAAATAGCGTCTTTAGAAATGAGCCCAGCTGGCTGAAAGATCATTGAGAACATTAAAATGTATATTATATAATTTAAAATATTATTAACCTTTAGGTGCTGCTTTCTATTGATTAACAGTTTTATGTAATTTTCTCTCAGAGATCCATTACCTTGCCAGCATCCAGTCTCTTTCCCGGCTCCATGATGTGAACACTCTTGTCCACAGCACTGAGACCACACAGGGAACCAGGCAGGGCAGAGAGCTGCAGGGTGTTCTTCTCCCCTGGAACTGCATTGGAGGGAGAGAACTCCACTGACACCTGGCACAGAGGACACATGTAGTTTAGTGGATGTGGAAAGCACACAGTTACAGGTTGAATAACACAGTACATTATATCTAAGTTGATGTCTGTAGGTACAGATACCTTACATTTACTGGAAGCCACACACCTTGTTTCTGAAGCATTTCTCAGTGGGGAAGTTCATGCTGTGGGCGATGATAGTCCCACTGGGTAACATGCTATACACAAGGATCTGTACCACCGGTGCCATCTCTGGAACCACTGCCAGGTCAAAGGTGACTTCACCCTCAGTTACTGCAATGCAAGAGCATGTCATTATAGTCACGCACCTTACAGCACGTTACATGACTATAACAAAGTAAATCACCCTCCCTCACCAGAACTGTCCTGCATGATAACCTTCCTGTATCCATGATCAACTATCGCCCCTCTGGATAAGGCCTGGGAGAGGAAATTAAGTTATGAGTATTGGTTGGTTGACAGTGCAAATAATAATTATGCAATGAAGTAAAATTTCCTTTCAGATACCAAATCATTAATAGATCTGGGATCAAGGAAACAAGGGATAACTAATCCATTAAAGTATTGGAACACAGCCCTGGATCTACTCACCAGGTAGATGACATCAACAGCACTACTGGAGGCGGTCTCTCCTACGATGACGTAATGGACGGGGATTGACACTTCCTGCCCACATGCCAGTGTTTGGTCAGTCTTCTGAATATCCAGGTAACTGGATGTTTTACTGTCAGGGGCAGCAGGTCGTATCACTGAAAGTATATGCTCTCCTGTGTCAAAATATGGGGTCCTGTATCCAGATAAATACAATTCTGGTGTGCTGCTTATCTGGGGGGAAAAAGGAGACATTATCAAATTGACATAATTTAATTCTTATAACAGTCAAAAACTGGAAAAGGTCATGAGAATTAAAATGACCTAGTAAGCAAACTGTCATCTTTAAGATTTTGAAATTCAGAAACAGTGCGGTTCTGAAATAAAGTTTAATAGACATATCATTGGAAAAATTTAATTATGGACGTTCAAATGCATATTTTCTTTGTAATTGATTTTAAATACATATTTTCTTTGTAATTGATTTTATTGCAGAGTTTCAACTGAACATATATTCTGATATCCATCACTATGTGAGGTTTTGTTCGGTATAGATTTTGCTTTTGTTTGTGAACGTAGCCTGTTCTGTTTGGTTTTGTCCTTTGATTTCAAATGTAGCTTGTCCTTTTGTATTATAGTTTTCATCTGTGTCTTGTTTGCCCTTCGTTGCGTCCCTATTTAAGTTCCTCCTTCCTCATTGTTTCTAGTTGGTTGTTGTGTGTTCATGTGTCTACAACTGTGCTGCTTGAGTAAATTACACTTATCCATGCCAAATCATGACACATTAAAATATTTTCTTAATTCCATTTAATAGAAGAGGAAATTAACGATTCCATAAAATAAAGGAGACATTTAAAGATTGTAATATAGAATATATATTTTTGTTCTCATCTGTCACTTCAATCAAAAAACCACTTCAACAATAATGTTCTCGGCAACAGCTGTGTGACAGTGTGATACTAGCAAGCAGACAGCAAATACTGTCCTTTTTCTTTACTTGGCAAATAAAAATGGTTTCATTACAAAAAGCTTTGGTCACAGTTGGTAAAACTCACTCCATCCTCATCCATATTGTTTACAATTTGACAAAGCTACGTTGTAATTTGGTAGAAATAACTTTAAAGGTCTGTGATATCACACTTACTTTGAGATCAAAATCCTTGTTAGGCATTCCAGATGTGTTGAGGGAGAAACTGGCGATACCATGAATGTCTGTGGTTAGGTGACGTGATGATAGCCACTCGAACCCAAGCAGATAAACTGACATGTCGGATATTGGCGTGTCATTGAAGTGAACAGCTTTAATCTGAAGAAAAGCAGAGGGAGGGATTATGCAACCAGGTTATTGTAAGGTTTTTATTTTTCATTTTTCCCCCTCAAAGATTTCAGTTTGGTTTTCAATTGAATTGTTCACATTATAGATCACATTAAAAGTGGAAAAGGTTCTGACATGATTTATCTTTGTCTTATTCTTTTGCATCACAAAAACCTGCCTTTTTTTCAGGGGTGGTTGGACTTTTTATATCCACTGTAAGTCTGGGTGAATTCTGCATATCAGATTGATGTAGTTTGACATACCTTGCCCTCAACAATTGATCCATGTTCATATATTTTGGGTGTGTCGACAAATGAGAGCATTCCTATAACATAGGAAAATGTGAGGCGTTTTCTTTCAGATCGTATAATACCTGTAAAAGGGGAACACATTGTCAGGTGGCACATAGGGTTAGAACATTCAAGAAGCATCTCAAAGCGTCCTGGCTTTTCAGCAGTCCTGGTTGAAAGAGTCCCAGATTTCTTGGTAATTCCCTAGGATTACAGGGATCTTACAAACGATATATACACTCACCTAAAAGATTATTAGGAACACCTATTCAATTTCTCATGAATGCAATTATCTAATCAACCAATCATATGGCAGTTGCTTCAATGCATTTAGTGGTGTGGTCCTGGTCAAGACAATCTCCTGAACTCCAAACTGAATGTCAGAATGGGAAAGAAAGGTGATTTAAGCAATTTTGAGCGTGGCATGGTTGTTGGTGCCAGACGGGCCGGTCTGAGTATTTCACAATCTGCTCAGTTACTGGGATTTCCACGCACAACCATTTCTAGGGTTTACAAAGAATGGTGTGAAAAGGGAAAAACAGTATGCGGCAGTCCTGTGGGCAAAAATGCCTTGTTGATGCTAGAGGTCAGAGGAGAATGGGCCGACTGATTCAAGCTGATAGAAGAGCAACTTTGACTGAAATAACCACTCGTGACAACCGAGGTATGCAGCAAAGCATTTGTGAAGGCACAACACGCACAACCTTGAGGAGGATGGGCTACAACAGCAGAAGACCCCACCGGGTACCACTCATCTCCACTACAAATAGGAAAAAGAGGCTACAATTTGCACAAGCTCACCAAAATTGGACAGTTAAAGACTGGAAGAATGTTGCCACGGCCTACCTGAGCATTGTTTCTGACCATGTCCATCCCTTTATGACCACCATGTACCCATCCTCTGATGGTTTTTTCCAGCAGGATAATGCACCATGTCACAAAGCTCGAATCATTTCAAATTGGTTTCTTGAACATGACAATGAGTTCACTGAGCCCCCACACTCACCAGATCTCAACCCAATAGAGCATCTTTGGGATGTGGTGGAATGGGAGCTTCGTGCCCAAATATACTTCACGCTGTGTACGGATACACAGGACGTCTTCCACTGGTATCCTGCGTCCGTACTTCATGCTCCCTATAGGCCTTGAGGGTACGCATACGCGGGCGCAATACCAACAGAACAACAGGACAGAAATCGTGGGGCAGTTTACCCAAGATCCTCTAAGGTTCTGCGAGATGAAACATTGAAGTAGTAGTACACAATGAATAAGTATAATGCACCATCTTCGTTGGCATTGCTGCTTCTCTTTTTTGTCGTTTTCTTGACATAGAATAATAGCAGTACATACTCCTCTATCGCCGTGTTTATTGTGGTTGTACAAAATGGTCAGTTGTCAAGGTATTTCTGGGCAGGTAGAAAATGTTCTGTCGCGGACTGCATCCTTGTGGACATAGCTTTAAAATATCCGTTTAGACAAAGTATGCAGGGGAGTATCTTAGCAGTGCCGCTTGCGTAGCGTTCGCGTGCGTACATATGCACGCCTCCAAAAATGGAGTATATCGTGACCTTAATTGCCCTTAAGAACAAAAAAGGCAGTCCTAACCATTATGATACAATTAATTATAATGAATAGTATTTTGCAGTATTATACATTTTTTTTATTATTAATGTATACATCAGAAAACTGTTCCGTCATCTGATGTGATGAGTGACTTGCCTGTTCCCTGCTCCTCTACTTTAGTACTAAATAAAAAATTGTCACTGAGCAATTTCTTGCTTTCATTCTTGAAAGCTAACAGGTTAAAGACATGAGAGGCACATCCAGTTTGGTCCATCTGAGAAAAAAACAAATCCAATTGTATTATAAATTGGGGAATCTACAAACATTGATCAGAAAGAACTCAATTCAACCACATTAAAAGACAAAAAACTGTCCTTGTGTGTTGGGAAAGCATACAGACCTCAACTGATTCTTTGTGGCAAGGTTGTGGATAATTGATGTTGTCATTTCCTGAGGATGTATAATACTCAAAGGGCCGGCACAACTCTACCTCAGCTATACCAGGTACAGGTTGCCCATAGGTGTACCTGATAAAAAACAACAACATAACAATTCATACATACAAGTTGTAGGCTTTACTCATTGAAAACAAATGTTTACTGTGTCAGATGTAAATGTACTGTAAAAGTCAGCATTGAAGTGTCAGGATTCAAACAGGAGACTCACTTTGCACACACTTCCACTTTATACTCCTCTTCACCAACACTGATCTCATCTCTGAGATTTAATTTGATCTCAAACTTTGGCAAAACTAAAGGTAAAAAGACAGCAGTTATCACATTTGGCTGAACCATTCACATAATGCTTCCATGAAATGTAAAGTAAATTAAATCAACCTACCGTACTGTTCTACTTTAAACCTGTGGTATATACTTTTCCCATAAATCCAGACAACAACTTTATATGTTCCCTCGGGTGCTTCAGAGTTCAAGGGGTGAGAAAGCTGTAAAATCTTGCTACTGGATGTGGTGTTCAACCACTGTCCAATCCTGTTTTCATTTACATCCTGTTTATGAAGGAATGGAATGTCTTAACACAAAGCTGAATGGACATCTTTAAACGTTCTACTACTGTGGGGTATATTATTTAATGATAATAAGGTACATGAATATTGCACCTTTTTACAACTGTATTCATTATAAAGTGAGGAACCTAGTTATATTTTTACTGTACCTCAAGTTCCACAATGCTGTACTGTAAAAGACAAAAACATGCCAAAAAGTTATGTTTTATAATGATAACATTTTATAATGATAACGTTCAAATGAGTATAAATACGTAGGAGATTAAGGTGGACAAAAAATTTGCCTGATTCTATTCGTGACAATGATATACTTGGGGTATCTACTCAAATTATCAGACTAGAAGAATGTGGCCTAGCAAACCTCGTTTCATTTCCCTCCATGTCTACTTACAATAATGTTCTGCTCACTGGCAAATGGCGGTGATGGGAATTCATGCCATTGATTGCATGTCAGCATATTTTCATATGAATGACGCAAATATGATTTGGCTTGATCCAGCAAAGTAAAGGATTAAGTATCCATCCATCCATCTTCTTCCGCTTATCCGGGGCCGGGTCGCGGGGGCAGCTGTCTAAGCAGAGATGCCCAGACTTCCCTCTCCCTAGACACCTCCTCCAGCTCTTCCGGGGGGACACAGAGGCGTTCCCAGGCCAGCCGGGAGACATAGTCCCTCCAGCGTGTCCTAGGTCTTCCCCGGGGTCTCCTCCCAGTGGGACGGGACCGGAACACCTTCTCGGGAAGGCGTTCAGGAGGCATCCGGAACAGATGCCCAAGCCACCTCAGCTGACCCCTCTCGATGTGGAGGAGCAGCGGCTCTACTCTGAGCTCCTCCCGGGTGACCAAGCTTTTCACCCTATCTCTAAGGGATAGCCCCGCCACCCTGCGGAGAAAGCTCATTTCAGCCGCCTGTATCCAGGATCTTGTCCTTACGATCATGACCCAAAGCTCATGACCATAGGTGAGAGTAGGAACGTAGATTGACCGGTCAATCGAGAACTTCGCCTTGCGACTCAGCTCTTTCTTCACCACGACAGACCGATACATCGACTGCATTACTGCAGAAGCTCCACCGATCCGTCTGTCAATCTCCCGTTCCATCCTTCCCTCACTCCTCCACTTGAGGCAGGCACTCTCCACCAACCTGAAGTGGGCAAGCCACCCTTTTCCAACTGAGGACCATGGCCTCAAATTTGGAGGTACTGATTTTCATCCCCACCGCTTCACACTCGGCTGCAAACCGTCCCAGTGCATGCTGAAGGTCCTGGTTTGAAGGGGCCAACACGACAACATCATCCGCAAAGAGCAGAGACGAAATTGTGTGGTCCCCAAACCTGACACCTTCCGGCCCCTGGCTGCGCCTAGAAATTCTGTCCATAAAAATTAAGAACAGAACCGGCGACAAAGGGCAGCCCTGCCGGAATCCAACATGCACTGGGAACAAGTCTGACTTACTGCCGGCAATGCGGACCAAGCTTCTGCTTCGGCCGTACAGCAAAGGAGCCAGGACCCCATATTTCCGAAGCACCCTCCACAGGATGCCGCGAGGGACACAGTCAAATGCCTTCTCCAAATCCACAAAACACATGTGGATTGGTTGGGCAAACTCCCATTAACCCTCCAACACCCCATAGAGGGTATAGAGCTGGTCCAGTGTTCCACAGCCCGGACGAAAACCACACTGTTCCTCCTGAATCCGAGGTTCTACTAGATTAAGTATTTTTTATGAATTCATGAAGCATAACTGAGTAAGAGTTTGATGAATTACTTTGTTTTTTAGAATTATGCAAAATAAAAAAGAGATTTTATTGCAACCTGGGTATGACTATATTAAGGCTGAAGTTCAGATATGTAGATTATAAGTAAAATGACAGATTCCAGCTGTACAGCATACATTTTTAGTTGAGTCTAAAAACTTTGTTAATCACAAAGTGAATTACATTCAATCACTATTGAATGAAATTATAATTGTATGTATATACATGTTAGTGGTATTATAGGAAAATGAATGAAGGAATATAAACAGTCAAAGGATGATATTTTCTCCACCCCCTGTATTTATGTGTGTGTGTACATGTCCTTGAGCAGCCTAGCTATAGCCCATATTTCAACATATGTTTTTATTAGGGGTGGGTTTCAACTCCATGAACCATTGATTGATGTTTGAAAGCATTCAAATCAGCCCACTCAGGTCCTGTGACTTTAGCTGATGCACTTTTGCCCCGATACAATCTTCAACTTTGAGTTGTTTGTGTTGACTGACCAAACAGTCAGTCAAGGCTACAGACAGAGAGCATGGAGAACATCAGTTTTATCACTCAATGATTTGGGCTTACCTTATTTAGTACCTCAGGTGTAGTGTTTAGTGTTTTTTACAAAGTAATTTAATGAGATTCTGATTTCTGATCGCACAACTAATTTCAATCAATATCGTCATAGGACTCAAGTGGGGGTAGACTACTTGTAGTTTTCAGAGTGTCATTTGTTAGATTGAATCTAGTTTAAAATACTAATCTACAGGATGTCTAAATAGTTAGTTATATTAAAGGCATTGGTTTAAAATGTAGCACTCACCAACTGATTCACAGGTCTAAAGCTGGTATCCAAGGTGATGACTCTAAAATGAACTGAGAAATTTAAAACAGGAAGCAAACAGGAAGTTAAAACTAACAAAGCATAGATACTCTATATTCTACTGCTGTGAGCATTCAGCAGGTGTGTTTTAACTCATCATACCATTACATGTTTTCTTAGTGAGACTGAAAACTGAACAACAAATGATCTTCCCAACTAAATATTCCTCAGACAAAAATTACCTATTTGTCCTGGGTTGTATATTGGTTTGTCAGTTTGGACAAATGTAATCGGGCTGTAGGGTTTGATCTTGACCTTTCTCTCCTCTGTCGAGACAAACGTTTCACCACAAACCTCCACCTTTAACTTGAGTATCTTTTCTAC